>NC_056749.1:95837095-96044897 GCF_019279795.1 Protopterus annectens
GAGAAGTCATTGGAGTTCCCCCCTTTATGCAGTGGGATGATATGAGAAATTTTCCAGATGGATGGGATAGTTGCTTCAGTTATGGTTCTATGTATTAGAATGGAAATGGGATAGGCAATGGCTTTAGCTCTTTTTGCAGGAATTCTGCTGGGAGTTTGTCAGCTGAGGGGGTGGTAGGTTTTAATTTCTGGAGAAGGGAACAAATAAAGGAGGTAGATATAGGTTGTAACTTAAATGATGGGGGTGGATTTGTAGAAGTAGGCAGGTTAGAGGTATCAGGAGATAGGTGGGTAGCAAGAGTTTGGATGGTGTCTGTGAAGAAAGCATTAAAGGCATTAGCTGTTTGTAAGGGATTTTCAGGGTTAGAGCCTTGTGGGTTAGGTGTGAAAGTTTGGCCTGGGTTTAGAGGTTTGTTAATGCTAGACCAGAATTTACGAGGTTCTTTGTGGGAGGTTTGCTGTAATTGGTGATAAAAGTTCTTTTTGTCTAAGAGGATGGCTTTTTTGTTTTATTTCTGTTTTCCCTAAAGGTTTGGTGATCATTGGAATTCTTAGTGTTACACCATTTTGACCAGGACTTGTTTCTAAGATTAATTTTTTGCCTAGTATTATTGGTGAGCCAAGGGGCAGGTTCAGCTTTATTTCTAATAGAACATAATGGGGCATGGTGGTCGAGGATAGTTAAGAATGTAAAATTGAAGTATTCAACTGCTTCATCTAGAGGGAGAGATTTTAATGGTGACCAATTGCATTGTTTAAGTTCCATTTGGAAACGTTCTGGGTTGAATTGCTTTTTAGAGCGTACTGTTCTGAAAGTGTTAGGGAAGGTTAAGTTGGTTTTATGTCTAATAATATAAGTTAATGAATGGTCACTTAGGTCATCAGGAAGGGTTCCTGCTATATAGGTTTGTTGAGGAGTATTAAGTATCCAGTCCAAGGTACTTTCTTTGTTGTTGAGTCTGTTAGTTCTTGTAGGGGAGTTAATAGTTTGTGAGAAGCCATATAAGTTGATATGGGTGGTAGGCTTTGTACTATTGCAGGAATTCCAATCAATATTAAAGTTCCCTAGGACTATGGTTTCTTGTGGAAGATTGGTAGCTAGCCAGTTAAGGATATACTCGAGTGTACTAATGTTATTACCTGGTGGAAGATAAATATGGATGATATTTATGGCTTTATGAGCGTTGACCTGAAGTTTAGAGATGATTATTTCAGTACTATTGTTCAATGAAAGGTTAAGATTTGCAGTGCTGACTTGCAGTTCTGCTTTATAGAGCATTGCTACCCCTCCTCCCTTTTTAGCTGTACAGTCCAGTCTAATGATATCGTAACCAGGTGGGGTGATTTCATTGTCTTTAATGGTAAGTTTTAGCCATGTTTCAGATAAACATAGGATGTCAAATAGGTGGACATCTAGGAGGGCAGGGACTTGTGTGATTTTATTGCAAATACTACGTATATTAAGATGTGCTATGGAGAGTGAGTTGGGAGGTTTGTTAGGTGACAGGGTACAAGTATTGTGTTGATTGCAGTTTGTAGTGTTAAGTGTATAGTTTGGTCCAGGGTTAGGATGAATGTCCCCATCTAGTAAGGAGAGGAGGAGTGTTAAGTGTTTAGGCTGGAGAGGTTTATAATAGTAGTCAAGGAATTTTCTAGGTTTTACGTTGATGTCTTTAATATGTGATAGTCTGTGATATTTGGCAAATAGGTAGCTGGGTTTACAAATGATGTTTAGGAAGTATGGAGAGAAAGGTAGGGTTTCCGTTAGTGTGTGTTTGGAGGGGAAGAGAAGGGTGTAGTTAAGAGGTTGTTCATAGGAGGTTAGGATATAGGTAGTGGTTAGAGTGGGTAGGGTGGTGTAATGGTTAAGGTGTTTGCCTTACAAACACAAGGTGCAGGGTTTGAGTCTCACAAGGGATAATTGGCTAAGCTTAAAATGGCTCGCAAGGGCAGTTAGCTTAGTACTAATCTATGAACCTAATCTATAAGATTAGAAGTTGTACTTGGTAAGGGATTAGTGATGTGGACATGATGTTGATATATAAGGTGGGAGAGAAATGGGAGTTAGATATTATAAGCAGGAATACAATAGGATAGAGGGTGTGGTAATTAAACTAAGGAGGGTGTATTGAGTGAAT
The DNA here is from genome assembly GCF_019279795.1 of Protopterus annectens. Lineage (NCBI taxonomy): Eukaryota > Metazoa > Chordata > Ceratodontiformes > Protopteridae > Protopterus > Protopterus annectens. Next base: position 95,839,233 of record NC_056749.1, read on the forward strand.
GGGGGTGGGAATGCTAATGTGACAAAGCAGATTGGAGTAGGTTTAGTGGGGGTGTGTCTTAAGAGGAATAAAGGTAGGACCATTGTGGGCATGTGGGAAATGGGGGCAGGGTAGGGGAGCGGAGAGAGCCCGCAGGGTGAACGGAGTGGGTAGAGACAAGAGAGAAGACTGTCGAGGATGACAATATGTGAGGTATGAGAGTTCAGCAGGTAAGTCTGAGAGTGAGAGAATTGTAGAAGAAAGTTCAGAGGCTGGTAAGAGGAGAGTCAGGATGACAGAGAAGTAGAAGTTGCATAGATGGTTGGTGAAGAGGTATGTCTGAAGTAAGCTTTTGAAGGAGGGTGTGGAGGTTTGTAGCCTGAGGTCAGGGGGAAGGTTGTTCCTTATATTTACTATTTCATGGGCAAGTAGTGATACCCCGGAGTTGTTTTTGCATGTGATGGTTTCAATTAAGGCTTTGTTGGAGGACCAAATTTGTCTATTTGAATTGTAGAAGTTCAGCATGCCAGTCAGGTCACGGGTTTTCTGGGTATAGTACAGAATTAGATGAGGTGGGCTGAGTTGATGGTACCTTAATAGGTTTGGAAAGTCAAGCCAGTGCAAGGCAGTGGTGGGATCATGATTTGGCATTGGTAGCAAATCTAGCAATTTTGTTGTAACAAATGGAAAGTTTATTAAGCTCAGTTTTGTAAAGATAAGTTAGAAACGGGGATGCATAAAGTAGAGTAGCTAGGAGGTGGGTCCTGGCTATTGCAATTCGAGATTTGGTGGTTAGATAACTTTTACAGCGATAGAGGGAACCTAGCTTTTTGTGGACTTTAGTGATGGTTGTTGATATGTGTTTTGTGAATTTGAGTTGCTGGTCAATGGTAACTCCTAGGAGTTTAGCCTCAGTGACAGGGGTGATTTGGGTTTTGTTGGCAGAGAGTATGGAGAAGGTAAGGTTGCTCGTTTTAGTAGAGTGGAATAGCATTAGTTGTGTTTTCTTGGGATTTAGTATGAGTTGTGAGTTATTAAGCCAGTTTTCTATTTCAGAAAGGCTTCTTGGGCTTTTTGTTGGAGAAGCTGGATGTTGGGTGCAGAGCATATGAGAGTAGTCTCATCAGCTTATTGGACTATGTTGGCTTTAGAGGTATCTGAGTGGAGTTGGTTTGTGAACATATTAAAAAGAAGGGGATCTAGGATTGATCCTTGTGGCACGCCTAAGGAAGTTGGGAGTGGGGGGGATAGAGAGCTATGCCATTTGATGGATTGTTGGCAGTTATCTAAATAGCTTTTAAAACAGAGGAGGGTGGGGTTGTTAAGGTTGAGGTCAGAGAGACAAGGCATTAGTTTATTATGTGAGACTGTGTTGAATGCCTTGGATAAATCTAGGAAGGTGACCGAGACAAATTTACCTAGATTCCTGTGGGAGTTTATAGTATTGGAGAATTTGAATAGGGCAGTGGTGGTGCTGTGGGATGGGCAAAATCCATGTTGGGTTGAGGAGAGAAGGTTGCTGGTAGGAGATAGGAGAGGAACTGATGATGAATACATCCTTCTAGGGTCTATATCACAATGTCAAACTTACAAAAGTCCAATCATTGTAATATCGAACCCTAAAGTCCGAAACCCAACAAAACCAAAAGCACAGAACAGCGATTTTTTTCCCAGGGAAAAATATTGTTCCATGACAAAAAAAGAAAAATAACCTTAAACTTAAACTAAAGTGGGGCCTTCACCTCCATACCCCCCCTTCTTAAATATACCAACTCCAAGATCGCACCACAGTAGAGGAAATAGCAAAGCCCCAAAAATGGCCCACCGATTTTTTTCCCTGGGAAAAAAGTCGATGTGCCATGGCTTCGCTATTTTCAACTTTTGGACTTTATGGTTCAATATTATGTTTGAACTTGTTTTAGTTCAACATTGTTATATAGACCCAGAGAATTGCAATTGGCCGATAGTTGGAAAAGTCTAGGGAGAGGCCACCTTTGTGGAGTGGTATGATACATGAGGTTTTCCACAGGAGTGCAATGGTGTGTTTAGTGATGGTTCTATTTATTAGAAGTGAAATGGGATAGGCTATAGTTGTGGATACAATTTGGAGGTATTCGGCAGGAAGGTTATCGGTTGCAAGGGTGGTTGGTTTAAGTTTGGCTAGGAGTTTTTGGATAGTAGAGCTAGGAACAGACTTATGTGTGAAAGGTATGGTATTGACTTGGGCCTGAGGTGGTTGTGGGGTGTTGGAGAAAGTGATGTTGTTTAAGAATTTGAGTATTGAGAAGGTGAAATAGTTATTAAATCTGAAGACTTTGTCCAACTCTGTACCTGTTATATTGGGGGCGGGATTGGTGGTTCTTCAGGGCTGTAGGATGTTATTTATTGTTGCCCAGAATTTTTGCAGTTTGATACTGTATTTGTTTTGTTGAGTGATACAGTAATTTTGTTTATTGAGCTTAACCTGCTTTTTGCTTAGTTTTGGAGCTCGTGAAAGTTTTGGCTAGCTGCGGGTGATCTGGTGTGGTGCCAAGCTTTCCAGGCTTTATCCCTGGCTCTAAGTAGGGCTTTTGTGGTTTTCTGGAGCCAAGGGGTGGGGTTGCTACGTATCCTGATAGTTTTTAAGGGGGCTAGTCAGTTGAGGATATTTAGGAATGTGGATATGAAGTAATCAACTGCTTTGTCTAGTGAAAGGGTTTTGATGGGAGACCAGTTGCAATGTTGAAAGGCTTGTATGAAGTGGTCTGTAGGACAATTTTTGTTACAGCGGGTTTGTAGAAGGGAGGGAGAGTTAATTATTTTAAGTTTCTGCCAGAGAATAAAAGTGGGGCTGTGGTCATTCAGAGAATTTGGTAGGGTGCCACATTAATGGGCAGTATTTGGTTGATTTGTGAAGATCCAATCAAGTATAGATTCTCTTTTTGTGGCCTTATTAATGCGTGTGGGAATATCTATAAGTTGGGTGAAGTTATATAGGTTAATGTGGTGGGTGGGGGTGGAGAATGGATGGAGTTCCAGTCAATGTTTACATCACCTAGCACAATAGTTTCTTGAAGAAGGGAGTATGAGGCCCAGTGTAGTATGGATTCTAGGGGGGTTAGGTTATCACCTGGGGGTATGTAGATACCCAGTAGGTTTAGGTGCTTATGTTGGTTAAGGGAGAGCTTTGCAAATAGAGTCTCTGCATTGTTGAAGTTGGGGGAATCTTTTTGGAGGAGTTGAAGTTGTAGGTTGGTTCTGTGCAGTAGAGCTAAGCCTCCGCCTCTTTTATGTAGCCCTGATAATGTTATACCCAGGTGGGGTAATGAAATTATCTTTAATATGTAGTTTAAGCCATGTCTCTGTGATGAGAATAATATCAGGGTTATATAAGGAGATGGCAGTGTGAAGGTCTTGTGTTTTATTCATGATACTGCGGGTATTCATATTTAGTATCAGTAAGTCAGTGGGTTTGTGCTTAGCTGGATAGTGATGGCTGCATGGCTTATTATCAGAGGTTGCTGGCCTGGGGTTGGGGTAAATGTCTCCTCCTAGTAGTAGCTGGGTAGTTATACAGGTGATAGTTTTTTAGGTATTAGACAATTAGGTAGTGAAATTGTAGATTTAGTTGCTTTTTAGATGGACAGAAGTAGTACATGGGAGGGGCATGGTATATGGGGGGTTGAGTGTATATGGTGAGGTATATGATTATGTGAGTGGGGGTGATAGTAATACTGTGGGTTAGGGTGGGGAATTTGGGGTGGATACAGTGAGTGATTGTGAAGAGATAAGAGGTGCTGATGGTGGCTATGGAGAGACAGGTAAATAGGGAGGTTAATCCCAGAAGGGTATAGTGGAGATGAGACTGGGGGTAATGAAACATTTTGTTGTTTTTTTCTGCACTTAGGCCTGATTATAGTATACTTCACATCATATTCACAGTCATGATTCTTGCACTTAAACAAATCAAAGTTTGGAAGTCTCAACTTTTCAATGAATGTTTTGAGATAATAAAATCAGTTATCACTGACCATTGGAGAAATTACTCCTATAACTCACCATGTCTTTGTGTTTTGCTTCACTTAATACAAATGGTATCAATAATTCAAAGAAGAGGTCAAACCTTCTGAGACACCTTAACTTAAACAAACCACAAATAGTATTCCTACAGGAAACACATTTTAAAAATACAGAAAAGGATGTTTGGAAACCAAACACTTATATGATACTAGCTCATGCTTCATTTAAGTCTAAAAGAAGAGGAGTGATGATCCTATCGAAGAATAATATTATCTACCCCCAAATATTATATAAGCATGAAGATCCCAATGGACTACTAGCTATCACTATCCTAAAATTCACTCATATAATTTGGACACTTGCTAACCTTTACTGGTTCTCAGGACTGGGTGCTTCAACTTCTAAACAACATCTCGATCTTATTGATAGTATATCCAAATGGAATCTGATTCTAGCGGGTGATTTTAACTGGTTATTAGATAATTATGATACAACAAGTAGTCATCCACTTAGACTAACATCCACTGCTAAAATTCTTAAGAATTGAGTAAATTCTCATAATCTGTATGATACATATAACTCTAAAAATAACAAATCACTCCATTATACACACAGTGATCATAGATTTAAAACTCAAACCATAATAAAGTCCTTATCTCCAATGATTTAAAATTAAAGCTTACATCCTTTACAATCCTTCCTAGTCCTTTATTAGACCATGATTGTCTTGTGTTAGATATACAAATATACTTTACAAAACTAAATACTATTACTAGAATTCCTGCCTATATCGCCAAACTAAAAGACTTTGAACCATGGTTATTATCAGAATTAAACTTCTTCTTAGAGACAAATAACTCTGAAACAAACATTATTATGGTTTGGGATACTCTAAAAGCACATAATTATGGTAAAACTATAGTCCGGTATAAGAAAAAACTTTAGGGATAGGAATGAGAACTACAAAACCTACAATCTCAATTAACCTCCTTGAGATCTAAGTCATCATAATTAAGCTCAAATAACAAAAAAGAAATAGATGAAGTAAACAAGAAATATCTAGATATTTTGGTACACAAAACAAACTTAGCACTAGAAAAAATGAAATTAAACTCTTATGCTCTTACTCCCAAACACATGCACAATTTGTCATTAGAGCAAAATTACACTCCAAGGCAAATAATATATTAAAATTATTACATGAAGGAATTAATAAATCAGTTTCTCATATCAGAGATATATTAGAATAATTAGATAATATAAACAACAGTGTTACAGCCCAAGAATTAATCACTTTAAATTTGAATGCCATCCCAGAAAATCTTAGTACAACTCTCAAGAAATGAATAATTCTAAATGAAATAAAAAATAAAATCAAAAACCTTAAACCTAACAAAGCTCCCAGCATAGAAGGCATCCTAGCAGATATTTATAAGCTTTTATCTTTATATCTTTACTTCATAAGAGCCTGTTGAAGTACAAACTAAAAATTTATAAAGATAATTTGGCATACGTCAAATTAGGCCCCTTCACTTCAAAGTGCATCCCCATAACCACAGGCACCAAACAAGGTTGCACTTTATCCCTAATATTATTTGCCCTTGTCATAGAAATAGTAGTGTCATCAATAAGAAATAATCAAGAAATCAAAGGCAGTAATATTTATAATCAGTACAATTCTAAAATAGCGCTATTTGCGGATGATATTCTGCTTACCTTACCCAAGTCAAATCAAGAATTATTAGAACTAGACACAATAATAAATAACTTTCAAAAAATTTCAGGCCTCCACTTTAATAAGCAAAAATCTAAACATATTATTCTTAATGACAAAGGGAAATCTCAGCTAGTTAACCAAAGCATTACTAGAGAACAAGTTAATACATTAAACTACTTAGGGATAACCTTATGCAAAAACTTGGAAAAAACAAGAGAAACAAATTATAAAAGCATAATAGCTCAGGTAAATACATATGCAAGTAGCTGGAACAATATATATATATTTTTCATTCGAGGACAGACTGCAATTGTTAAAAATTACTCTCCTTCCAAAAATGTTATATATTGTTCTGGCTGTAGACACCCATCCTGGGAATAATTATATTAAACTCATAAATAAAACTTTATTAAATTTCCTATGGTACCCAAACAAAAATAGGATTACATATAAGCATCATATTAGATCTTGGGATGGTGGTGGTTTAAGATTTCCTTACTTGAAAACCTATATCAAAGCAGCATTACTTAAAAACACATTAAATTGGATTGACTCAAATTACAACTCAAACTGGAAAGATCTTTATATGCGTAGCTATAATACAGAATGAAAACTTACTGTCATGCAAAATTCCTTCCAAACATCCCTCCAATAAGTTCTGGTCTCTTCTTAGTCACACTATTCAATATAATGTGACAAAACCCACAAAACTAAACTATCTAAATAACATTATTAACAACGTTAGAAAAATAATATACTCAAATGCAGATATCAAATCCTGGTTTGATCTAATAATCCCCTTTAAAATCACAAAAAAAACTTCCTGAATAAATTCATATTAATATCTTTGATGAATGGGAAACTAAAAATTGTATTTGTTGGAAACAATGTGACTTGGAAACTTTAGAATTTCAACAAATTATGAAAGTCTATAACTTATCATCGCAAGCTTGGTTATTAATACAAAGTGTAATTGCTTATTCTCAAGACTTATGCAGAATTATTCAGAACTCTTCATATTTAGATCATCCTCCCTTAATCACTCTCATATCTGAAATATTATTTAATGATCAACAGTTTGACAATTTAGTATCCAAATTATACACCATTTTGTTAAGTTACAGGTCCATTAACAACTAAGCAATGGAACACAATGACTAAAGGCTTTCCTCATAGTGTCTCCCAGACAGAAAAACTTAAAATTCTATCTTCAGTAAAATTCACTTCTTGGGGTCAATATTGGAGTGTATTTACTTGTAAGTATTTACACAGAACATTTTTAACTCCTGACAAAATTGTTAAATTCAAAAAAATCGAATAACATCATTTGCTGGAAATGTCTAACATCATGTAATGCAGATTGGGTCCATATTTTCTATGATTGCTCTAAACTAAAGACTTTTTGGAGCGATATTGATACTTTTCTTTCAGCTTTATTTTCAGATAACTTCACATTAACTAAAACTTACATTTTTCTTAATGTTGATGAAACCTTTTCTTTAAATAAATCAGATCCATACTTATTATGGACAATATTAGCAGTAACCAGGAAATGTATTACAAGGAAATGGACCTCTACCACCTCTCCGAGTCTTGGTGAATTTCTGTCCTTACTAGAAGAAACCATAAACAAGGAAATCAGAACTAAAAAACTTAGAATATATCTGAGGAGTTTTACTAACAATCCATGGACAAAGGTTTCAAACCGAATTGATACTTTCTGAACTGATTTTAACCCTGTTTAATCATTATTTGTTTGATTCACTGAAAGTTTTTTTCTTAAAATATTTGTACTACTCAAACATTTTTCAGGCCTATGTAAATAATGTAAATAGTTGATTTAGTTTCATTGTTGTTAAAAGTTGTCTGTTCAGTATAATCAATGTATTAGACAGTGGGCAGGATTCACGAAGGCTTGCACGGAGTGTAAGAGACGTGTAAGAGTCCATGCAAGCTTCGCGATCCAGGAACAGCCCGAAACTCCGTGTAAGAGACCAGCTAAAACGTCTCTTACACGGACTGGGCGTGGATATGCTAAATACCTCACTTGCAGCCAAAAGGCATACAAATGAGGTAGAGTAGCGATCCACGAAGCAGAAAGCAGCCCGTGTAAGAGCCGTTTTAGCTGCAGAAATGTACTCAGTTGACAACTGAGTACGTTTCTGCAAAAATCACAATGGAGCCATATCAGCACCAAATAAAGGGTGCATATGTGTCAGGCAGCATGCCAATGGCCAAATATGTGGCCACTGGCAAGGTACCCCAATGCAAATATGAAAAATAATTCTTTTTTTTGCAGCGCAGCCCCGCGCAAACGGGTTGCGCTGTATAACACATAAAAATGAAGGTTATAAACCCACAAATGTGGGTTTTATGCAATACATGGATTTACAATACAGGGACCAGCAGACCAAAAACAACATGGCCACCGTTTAGTGGTTGCTAAGGGGGGAAGCTGAGTCTAAGAGATGTAACTAAGCATTAGTAGGCAATCTGATGTAAATGAGTGTTAGGATACTGAATTCCACTGTCACAAAGCAAATGAGCACATTCTGAGTAGTGTAAGAGATACATAAGGGGGAGGAATAGAGTAGGAGATAGGTGACATCACAGGGGGGAATGGTAGAAAGAAATGCAGTTCATTGGAGGTCAGTGTTACATGACAGATGTCAGACATATCATGGAAAGAGGAGTGCCACAAGATAAGCATGGGAAATTCAAGAAATGGAAGGTGTACACTGTTGCTTACACCAAAGTTTCTTGTTGGGCGTGCATGCGCACATGTGCGTGCCATGAGGCATGGGTAGGGCAGTGTGCGCGCGTGTAAGGCAGAATGAGCATGTGGGAATGTGTTGGTAGATTTCTAAGACTGTTTGCGCTAGTGTGCACTCGTGTAGGGCAGACTGAGCATGTGGGAGCCTGTTGGCAGACTTGTAAGACTGTTTGCGCTGGTGTGCGCGCGTTTTAACCTGAATAAGCAGATTCTGAACCATGTAAGCATGTGTGCGCGTGTGTAAGCCACTGTGAGTGTGTTTCTGCTGGTATGCACATTGCTTCCCCCTGAGGAAACAGAAAGGAAAAAGGAAGCAAAAGAATTAGTAGGAAGCTAGCAGGGAATACTGCTGGAGCTAGCAGGTGAAAACAATTAGAAGCAGGCAATTACACAGGCAGAAGAGTAGCTCAGCCAAGAACTTAAAACTCTACAAACAGCAGTGCAGGATGTTTCTCTCAAGAGACACTGCAAGACAGGAGTAAGCTATCAGAAGTGAAAATTGAAAAAGCTGAACTCAGAGCAGAAATGCTAGGGGCTGCCATAGCTGTCATAAGGAGACATAGGTGACTTGCTGAGGGTGGTGACAATGCAGATGGTGCCAGACAACCCACAGTGAGGAGACGGAGAAGAGTGTACAGGCCCAGGGTCACCTACCACGGGTTACATGAGCTGGAGATAGTAGAGCGCTATAGAGTGGACAGAGACCTCCTGCAGCAAATTATTGAGCTGTGCAGGCCACGCCTCACACATAACCAACAGAGGGGAACCCATCCCAGTGGAAACCAAGGTATGTGTTGGCCTAAGAATACTAGCAACAGGTACCTTCCAGAGACCAACTGGTGATATGATGGGGATATCACAGGCATCAGCTTCCAGGGTACTGCACCAGTTCCTGGATACCATGTCAGCACATGTCAGTGATCATGTATATTTCCCCAATGCCCATGAGGTATTGGCCAGCAATATGCGTCTCTTCCAGCAAATAGCGGAATACCCTGTGGTAGTGGGTGCAATAGACTGCACGCACATACGCATCAAAGCACCAGCTGGTGAGTAGGAAGGGCCTACATTAACCGCAAGGGCTTCCCCTCCATCAACTGCCAGGTCATGTGTGATGCCCAGGGCATAATAATGAATGTGTGTGCTGGCTGCCCTGGGAGCTACCATGATTCCCATATCTGGCATTTGACACAGCTGTACCAGACATTTGCCAATGGGGACATCCCACACGGACACCTAGTGGGGGATGCAGGTTATGCACTGGAGCCGTGGCTGATGACACCCATCAGAAATGCACACAGACCCCTGAACAGGAAGGCCATAATGAACAAACACGTAATGTAATAGAGCATGTGTTTGGCCTGCTCAAGTCAGGGTTCCGGTGTCTGGACACATCTGGTGGAGCCTTGCAGTACTCGCCAACTACATGTACCCAAATTGTCATGGTATGTGCTATGCTACATAATATGATCTTGCAAAAACAGCTGCAGCAGGACCAGCATAGGGCGGGCCCAAACAGCCCCCACCATTGCCAAGGCCATCACAGGCAGAGCGTGACTCGGAGGAGGAACAACCTGAGCCTGCCCCAGTAGGCAGAAGGAGATGTGCCCAGTATGCCCTGGCCTTGGCAAAGAGGCAACGCATAGCACGTACACTGGCTCAGTAGGAACCCTGGGAATGATACCCCTTTCTGACTCACTCATATAATAACATGGATGCCTAAAATGACATAACCTGCTCTCAAACATGTACAGGGAGTGTAATATGTGCATCCAACAGAGGCAGCCATGCAGCACCACCTGAGGCATGAATGCCATGTGTTAAGTAATGTAACACCATGTAGTATATGCACACTTGAGGACCCTGACTAGCATCCTACCCTCACCAAGCATGATGCCACAATATGATGATGGGATGGTCAATTGCAATAATTGGCTGAAGTATTTCAGTTAGTCAAAGGGGATCCAATGTGTGCCAGCCTGGGATGACATGCTGAGCATGACATGATGCTCCACCTGCTAGGGGTGGCGTGCACCTATCAGTCCAGGCCTCATGGATACTGGCAAAGGCTGTCATTACCCACAGCATGCCCTGAATAGGTAAGGCTCAAAACACAAACCCACCTCCATAGGTACCACAGGGGATAAGAACCTAGATGCAATGCTACCCAATGCCAGAAGTCTAAACAGCAAGATGCATGCAGTGTAAACTCACCCAGTATGGAGAATGTTGATATCTGTCCTGTAACAGAAAACTGGGTCAAGGCTCACAACAGCACCCTAACACTACCAGGTTACACCTCATACTGTGCTGTACAGCCTCAAAACATGGAACAAGCTACAAAAGGAGGGTGACTAGCAATAATTATTAAGGATAACCACACCCCCATGTTGGTACCACAACAAGAAGCAGCATGGAATAGCCATGGTCAAGTAACAGTGGCTAAAACTGCTTCCCAGTTTATAACCTGCTACAGACTACCATCCTAACACCAGGAACTGCACCTGGCCTATGTTGGAATATATGAATATATCATGCCCCCCCAAACCACATTATATTGGTTGACTGAAAATACCCAGACATAGACTGGGAGCATTATACTAGCTCCAACACTGTAGGAGAAAAGTTCCTAGAATCCATAAACCAAAATGCCCAGGAACAACGTGCCACTCCCACAAGAGGGGCAAGCATACTGGATGTGATAATCAGCAACATGGGTGCTGGATGGCAAGATGAGAAGTGTATCCCTCACTGTGAGACCAGACCATAGAGTAATCACACTGGATATACACATCCTGACCACAGTCCCTGGCCAGAAAACCACAGTGAAAAACATGTGTAAAGCATAAGTTGCACCCCTCCAAACTGATGTGGAATCCATTAAAGGCCCTGTGCAGGTGAAAAATATGGGCCACACCTCAGAATCTGTTATACAGGCATTCCATGAACACAGCCAGGAATGCTTGGATTATGCAATCACAAATAACAACAAGACACAATGCCATACACGCAGGCATCTAGCATGCTGGACTTCAGCCATTACCAAACCATACAAGAGAATGAGGAAGCTACTACATGATAGAGCAAACATAAAAAGGGAAGTAATCACTGATCAGTAGTATGGCAATAAAATATGTCTACACATACAATCCACTAAGGCCAGCTACAACAAGTTGAATCTGTGAATCCTGAGGCAATGTTACACCTGCCCCAAGTACACAGACAACCCTCAACTCCCCCCAAGAAATACAAATATATGTGAGAGATGCAACCATTTATTTATCTAGCTGAGCTCCCTCAACTCAGTACTGTCAAAACTAGTCAGGAGGAGAAGGTAACCACACACACCACAAACCCAGTCCCACATAGACCTATCACAACTGCAAACCAAACACATAAACACAGAAAAACATTCCAGGAGGCCCTAATTACAAACAGTAAATCCCAACCAAAAAAGTAACCAGTAAAACAATCGAGACGAACCAAATCCACTTGCAGAACACAGGTTTATTGCTGAATGTCCGTTAATACACCAACAAAGTACTAAGCACTTTCTCCCATACAGTGGGCATCATCAGAGTACAACATCATTCACAAAATTCTCGAATTAAATAGAAGCACCAATTGATAATTATTCAATTAATTCAATTAATTAATTAGTCAATTCTAGTTAAGGCTGAAACAACTAATATAAATAGTACATACTTGTAATAAATATAATAGTTAAAAATATTCTTGATTACAACTAAAGCCCATTTGTAAAAATATAAAAAATATATTAAATATTGTTAATATAATAATTGTGTTGATTAAATAATTTATTAATATAAAACACACAAAATAGAAATGTTTAAAAACCTTAGTATAAAAATTAAATTTTTTTTTTATATATATAAATGTGTTAAATACTATAATAACTATATAAATTGCGATTTGTATTTAAGTATACTGGCAATAGAAATATAGTCATTGATACCAGGGTACATGTTTGCATTAAATCTCAGCTGCCACAAACATTCCTTAACCTCTAATAATGTTTTTTCATCACCACCTTTATTGTTGTTAAAAGGTATTCTATCAATTACAAAAAAATAGAAACCTTTTAAAATTGTCACATCTTGTGCTATGTAAATACAATGCACTAGTGTCTTTCTTCTTTTTAATATCTCTTACATGTTCTCCTATTAGGTCGGTTTCAACAGCTAATCTAATAGTTTTCCCAACATAGCAGAACAGGCAGCAAGATATACTACCATTTTTTTTGTTTTGCACAAGTGTCCCGACATCTAATCGTTTTACCAAAGTTTGGGACTACTACATATGGACCATCATTGATAAATCTACAAAAATGACAAACACAAAATGACAAACACCACATTTGCCCATCTTGGACTTAACATATGTATTCAAACCCTGTGTTGATTCAAAATAATCTTTTAAATTCATACCTCGACTATAGGTAATTTTAGGCAATTTTAGGCAATAAAATGTCAGTACATTCACCATAGTTCATAAATACACTAGACCAACATTCTTTTACAGCATTTACTATTTTCGTAGATGTATCATTATAGAGGATGACTAAGGCGTCATCACCAATAAATGATCTATTCCCGCTAATAATATTTGTAATGCCAAACTTAATAATAGGTTGATAAATATGTATTCTTTTGGTACGTACCTCATTACTTATATTATCAATCAATTCCTTAGGGTATCCTCTGTCAGAAAACATATTGGACAGAATTTTTATTTCATCACAGAAAACCTTGTCATCACTAATAATTCTTGATAACCTTACCATCTGTCCTTTGATTAAGTTCTTCCTTTGAGGGTAAGGGTGACAACTGTCAAAGTGTAAAAAGGAATTGGAATGTGTTTTCTTCCTATAAATGTTGGTATCTATCCTGTCATTTTTGTACAATAATATGTCAAGGTATTCACAATAATTATCAACCATCTTACTAGTGAAACTCAAAAAGGTTGTTGTGGTGTTTAAGAATGATTCAAAATCAATAAATCTTTCTCTAGTACCCTTCCAGAAAATCAAAATATCGTCCAAAAACCTCAAGTAAAGAACAACATCATCCCAAAAACATGAGGAAAATACCATTTGTGTCTCCCATAGGGCCAACACAAGATTGGCATAATGGGAGCACATCGCACTTTCCCCTTACAGTTTTTGTCTGAAATCACCATTCACCATTTAAGAACATGTAATTATTTTCGAGAACTAATTCCATTAATTCCTTTAAAAGTTTACACTTGTCATTGCTAAATGTATCAAACTTGAGTAGGCTTGCTTCAAACATCTCTAAACCTTGCTTGTGCGATATAACAGTAAAAAGGCTCACAATATCAATAGTGGCCATAAAAAACTCCTGATTTATTGCAACAAGCCTAGTTCTAATTTTATCCAAACAATGCCATGAATCTTTCACGATATGGTCTAAATTGCCTAAAACATCCTTACAATGAAAATCAATAAAGGAAGCCATAGCTTCAGTTTTTGACCCTTTAGCAGAAACTATGGGTCTAAATGGTGGATCATGGACATTTTTATGAATTTTTGGAATACCAAAGATGGATGGAGTCGTGGGGTGTTCCACATTGAGAAAATTGTATTCGTCCTTTGTAATGACTCCATCCATCAAGTATTCGTACATGATCCAATCCAATTTAATGTATGCTCTATTCATTTCATGTTTTGACACCTTCCCATATGTATTGTTGTCATTTAACATTGTCGTAATTTTGTTGAAATAATCCTCTTTATTCATAACAACCACACCCCCACCTTTGTCGGGTTTCATAACCCTGTATTTGTCTGTTGTTGTGAGTTCTTTTAGACAAAATTTTTCAACTGTGGTAAGGTTGTTGGCTGTGATTCTTTCTGTTTTCACAATTCTATGAATCTGGGTGTCACATAGCCTCTCAAAAACTTGAATAATGGGATTCTGTGGAGGTATAAAGGTACTCTGTCTTTTTAATGTCAAGTAGTGATTACCAATCTGCATATTCTTGTTCTTAAAAAACATCCTTAAATTCAATTTTCTAGTAAAAAGTTTTAGGTTAATCAAAATTTTACCAATATCCGATCTAAATTTAGGAACAAATTTAAAACCCTTTTTGAAAAGGTTTAAATAACTTGCATCAACCTTCAAATCAGTAAAATTGTACACACTAAAACCTCCATCAACCAAAATGGAACATACACATTCGTTAACATTATTGTGTGTCTCACTAGTGTCATCATCACAAGAAGAAATTCCATCAATTGTCTGTACACCATAATAGTTATGAACATCATAATTTGCTTGAAAATCAACGACATCTGTTGTTGAACAAACGTGTGTAGCATTATAATCAACTTGTGTGTAGATACAATCCTCTTCTACTAACGGTACCATGAATTGGTCCTGTGATTTCTGTTCAAATATTGCAAGTTCTGCTCTTGCCCCCCATACCGGTCCCTTAACCGCTCCGATCTCCTCAGAGTCGGTTCTTCTAAAAAAAACCCCTCCCCGTTGTTATACACAGCCTCGTTGCATACATCAGTGTGTGGTGTGTTAGAACCAGTATTAATAATTTGTGCATTCCAAGTATCACCTTCTACTCTGTCTAACCCATCAATTTTAAATGCACGTTTCATATTTTTAAATTCCTTAAAATGAGAATAAGCCCTCTTACACCTATAATCATTGGTGTCTCTGATAAGCTTATGATTTTTAACTTCCAAACCATTTAAAATAAACTTGTCGTTATCTTTCAATATTTTATCAAATCGATGTCTATTAAACTCAAATAAAAGGTCATTATGAATACTATTATCTAGTTTAGTTAATTGATCATTCAAAACAGGCAATCTATTGTTATTACGTATAATGAGTTGCATAAGTTCAATACCTGTTCGAAGTTCTGTGCCTTCAGAAAAACCAAAAGGCAATTTAAACATCCGAAGACCTTTAGGAATAAGTTCAATACCTGTTCTGTCGAACAGATGAGTAAGTTCAGTGAAAAGTTCTGTGCCTTCAGAAAAACCAAAAGGCAATTTAAACATCCGATGACCTTTAGGAACCTGTCCCAGTTCAATGGACCTTTCCATAAACACATTGTCCATTTGTATGGATTTAAAAGTTTTGAGTGTCTTCTCAAAAAGCATGAACTGTGCATTCAAACTGTCAAAATCAGTAGTAGTAGTGGTCGATACAGTATTTAGTGAAGGTGCTACTAAAATGTCTTTTAGTTATTTTACCGTTCCATTTTGTTGTAATGCCCCTCTACTGGTCCCGTCTCTAGTGTTCGGTAATGAGTACAAAGTAGTTGCTCCGCATTGAACTGCTCCTGTAAGGCCTCCTCCTGTGACCTGTACCGAACCATTGCTAGTCGACGGCCGTGCTGGACTGCTTCCTGGTGTCGAGTGTAACGTAAACAGTATTTCCTGTGATTCGGTGACTGCAACCTGGGAAGCAGCTGGGCTGGTATTGCCTTTATCATTTAAGGCTCGTAGCAATCTTTGCGAAATCTCCAAATGCTGCTTAATCAATTCCTCCATGCCTTTAATAAATTATTATATTAACAATATTTAATATATTTTTTATATTTTTACTAATGGGCTTTAGTTGTAATCAAAAATATTTTTAACTATTATATTTATTACAAGTATGTACTATTTATATTAGTTGTTTCAGCCTTAACTAGAATTGACTAATTAATTAATTGAATTAATTGAATAATTATCAGTTGGTGCTTCTATTTAATTCGAGAATTTTGTGAATGATGTTGTACTCTGATGATGCCCACTGTATGGATGAAAGCGCTTAGTACTTTGTTGGTGTATTAACGGACATTCAGCAATAAACCTGTGTTCTGCAAGTGGATTTGGTTCATCTCAATTGTTTTACTGGTTACTTTTTTGGTTGGGATTTACTATTGCATGACTTTGAGGCATTCCACGTCACTGGCGGACCATTGGGTTTCTGCTGGTTTTTATTTTATGTTCACAGTCATTATCGTGTATCTATTGTGAATCATTGTGAATTTTTCCTTTTTTATTCTTTGGGTCTACTGAGCCTTGGCTACCATGGAGGAATTTATTAAGCAGCATTTGGAGATTTTGCAAAGATTGCTACGAGCCATAAATGATAAAGGCAATACCAGCCCAGCTGCTTCCCAGGTTGCAGTCACCGAATCACAGGAAATACTGTTTACATTACACTCGACACCAGGAAGCAGTCCAGCACAGCCGTCGACTAGCAATGGTTCGGTACAGGTCACAGGAGGAGGTCTTACAGGAGCAGTTCAACGCGGAGCAACTACTTTGTACTCATTACCGAACACTAGAGACGGGACCAGTAGAGGGGCATTACAACAAAATGGAACGGTAAAACAACTAAAAGACATTTTAGTAGCACCTTCACTAAATACTGTATCGACCACTACTACTACTGATTTTGGCAGTTTGAATGCACAGTTCATGCTTTTTGAGAAGACACTCAAAACTTTTAAATCCATACAAATGGACAATGTGTTTATGGAAAGGTCCATTGAACTGGGACAGGTTCCTAAAGGTCTTCGGATGTTTAAATTGCCTTTTGGTTTTTCTGAAGGCACAGAACGTTTCACTGAACTTACTCATCTGTTCAACAGAACAGGTATTGAACTTATGCAACTCATTATACGTAACAATAACAATAGATTGTCTGTTTTGAATGATCAATTAACTAAACTAGATAATAGTATTCGTAATGACCTTTTATTTGAGTTTAATAGACATCGATTTGATAAAATATTGAAAGATAATGACAAGTTTATTTTAAATGGTTTGGAAGTTAAAAATCATAAGCTTATCAGAGACACCAGTGATTATAGGTGTAAGAGGGCTTATTCTCATTTTAAGGAATTTAAAAATATGAAACGTGCATTTAAAATTGCTGGGTTGGAATGATACTTGGAATGCGCAAATTATTAATACTGGTTCTAACATACCACACACTGATGTATGCAACGAGGCTGTGTATAACAACGGGGAGGGTTTTTTTTTTTAGAAGAACCGACTCTGAGGAGATCGGAGCAGTTAAGGGACTGGTATGGGGGGCAAGAGCAGAACTTGCAATATTTGAACAGAAATCACAGGACCAATTCATGGCACCATTAGTAGAAGAGGATTGTATCTACACACAAGTTGATTATAATGCTACACACGTTTGTTCAACAACAGATGTCGTTGATTTTCAAGCAAATTATGATGTTCATAACTATTATGGTGCACAGACAATTGATGGAATTTCTTCTTGTGATGATGACACTAGTGAGAGACACAATAATGTTAACAAATGTGTATGTTCCATTTTGGTTGATGGAGGTTTTAGTGTCTACAATTTTACTGATTTGAAGGTTGATGCAAGTTATTTAAACCTTTTCAAAAAGGGTTTTAAATTTGTTCCTAAATTTAGATCGGATATTGGTAAAATTTTGATTAACCTAAAACTTTTTACTAGAAAATTGAATTTAAGGATGTTTTTTAAGAACAAGAATATGCAGATTGGTAATCACTACTTGACATTAAAAAGACAGCGTACCTTTATACCTCCACAGAATCCCATTATTCAAGTTTTTGAGTTTTTAAAGATGATTATTTCAACAAAATTACGACAATGTTAAATGACAACAATACATATGAGAAGGTGTCAAAACATGAAATGAATAGAGCATACATTAAATTGGATTGGATCATGTACGAATACTTGATGGATGGAGTCATTACAAAGGACGAATACAATTTTCTCAGTGTGGAACACCCCACGACTCCATCCATCTTTGGTATTCCAAAAATTCATAAAAATGTCCATGATCCACCATTTAGACCCATAGTTTCTGCTAGAGGGTCAAAAACTGAAGCTATGGCTTCCTTTATTGATTTTCATTGTAAGGATGTTTTAGGCAATTTAGACCATATCATGAAAGATTCATGGCATTGTTTGGATAAAATTATAACTAAGCTTGTTGCAATAAATCAGGAGTTTTTTATGGCCACTATTGATATTGTGAGCCTTTTTACTGTTATACCGCACAAGCAAGGTTTAGAGATGTTTGAAGCAAGCCTACTCAAGTTTGGTACATTTAGCAATGACAAGTGTAAACTTTTAAAGGAATTAATGGAATTAGTTCTCGAAAATAATTACATGTTCTTAAATGGTGAATATTTCAGACAAAAAACTGGGGTAGCGATGGGGGCACGATGTGCTCCCATTTATGCCAATCTTGTGTTGGCCCTATGGGAGACACAAATGGTATTTTCCTCATGTTTTTGGGATGATGTTGTTCTTTACTTGAGGTTTTTGGACGATATTTGGATTTTCTGATAGGGTACTAGAGAAAGATTTATTGAATTTGAATCATTCTTAAACACCACAACAACCTTTTTGAGTTTCACTAGTAAGATGGTTGATAATTATTGTGAATACCTTGACATATTATTGTACAAAAACAATGACAGGATAGATACCAACATTTATAGGAAGAAAACACATTCCAATTCCTTTTTACACTTTGACAGTTGTCACCCTTACCATCAAAGGAAGAACTTAATCAAAGGACAGATGGTAAGGTTATCAAGAATTATTAGTGATGACAAGGTTTTCTGTGATGAAATGAAAATTCTGTCTAGTATGTTTTCTGACAGAGGATACCCTAAGGAATTGATTGATAATATAAGTAATGAGGTACGGACCAAAAGAATACATATTTATCAACCTATTATTAAGTTTTGCATTACAAATACTATTAGCGGGAATAGATCATTTATTGGTAATGACACCTTAGTCATCCCCTATAATGATACATCTACGAAAATAGTAAATGCTGTAAAAGAATGTTGGTCTAGTGTATTTACGAACTATGGTGAATGTACTGACATTTTGGGTTTATTGCCTAAAATTACCTATAGTCGAGGTATGAATTTAAAAGATTATTTTGAATCAACACAGGGTTTGAATACATATGTTAAGTCCAAGATGGGCAAATGTGGTGTTTGTCATTTTTGTAGATTTATCAATGATGGTCCATATGTAGTAGTCCCAAACTTTGGTAAAACGATTAGATGTCCGGGACACTGCAACTGTAAAACAAAAATGGTAGTATATCTTGCTACCTGTTCTGCATGTCCGGCATACTATGTTGGGAAAACTATTAGGATGCTGAAAGACCGAATAGGAGAACACGTAAGAGATATTAAAAAGAAGAAAGACACTAGTGCATTGTATTTACATAGCACAAGATGTGACAATTTTAAAAGGTTTCTATTTTTTGTAATTGATAGAATACCTTTTAACAACAATAAAGGTGGTGATGAAAAAACATTATTAGAGGTTAAGGAATGTTTGTGGCAGCTTAGATTTAATGCAAACATGTACCCTGGTATCAATGACTATATTTCTATTGCCAGTATACTTAAATACAAATCGCAATTTATATAGTTATTATAGTAGTTAACACATTTATATATATAAAAAAAAAAATTTAAATTTTTATAGTATCTAAGATTTTTAAACATTTCTATTTTGTGTGTTTTATATTAATACATTATTTAATCAACAAAATTATTATATTAACAATATTTAATATATTTTTTATATTTTTATTATGGGCTTTAGTTGTAATCAAGAATATTTTTAACTATTATATTTATTACAAGTATGTACTATTTATATTAGTTGTTTCAGCCTTAACTAGAATCGACTAATTAATTAATTGAATTAATTGAATAATTATCAATTGGTGCTTCTATTTAATTTGAGAATTTTGTGAATGATGTTGTACTCTGATGATGCCCACTGTATGAGTGAAAGCGCTTAGTACTTTGTTGGTGTATTAACGGACATTCAGCAATAAACCTGTGTTCTGCAAGTGGATTTGGTTCGTCCTAATTACAAACACACCACACCAACAGAGGCCTCCAAAGCAGACCCCCAAGCAACCACAACCTCCAAACATAGCACATGCAACACATAGTACACAAAGCTGGTGTGCCAAACAGTCACAGGCCAGAAGGAGAAACAACATGCCTGATACAGTTGTAATAGGTGACTCCATAGTCATACACACTGCTGTCCCGCTCACCAGACCGAACAAGGGAAAGGGTACAGTAAGCTGCCTGTAGGCTGCTACAATACGCCACATAACACAAGTATGCAGGTCACCCCAAAGCAAGTAGAAATATGATGCAGTCATTGTCCATGCTGGTGTGAATGACCTGAGATGTACCTCCCTGGACTACATGAAAAGAGATCTAGATGAGCTCTCTGAGTATGTACTCCAGGCTGGTATGACACTGACCGTTTGCAGCATCCTACCCTCACCAAGAATGATGCCACAGTACAAACACAGAATGATCAGCTTTAACAAGTGGCACAACTACTGCTGGCATTCCAAGAGGATCTAATGTCTGTCTGCTTGGGATGTCATGCTTGACAAGCCATGCTGCTGTTCCAGGGATGGCTTGCACCTGTTACCCCTGGTTGTCTGGATATTGGATAAGGCTTTTGCCACCTCCATAGAGCCTTACGTAAGCAAGGCTGAAAAGACTAACCCACCACCCTAGAAAACATAAGTGGTAAGAAACATAAGGGTAATGCTGACCAATGCCAGACATGTAAACTGCAATATGCATGCTCCTGAGGCCCTCCCCAGTATGGAGAACATCGATGTCTGTGCAGTGACAGAAACCTCCTGCAAGCCTACTGACAGCACACCAGCACTACCAGGTTATACCTCATATCATGCATTATGGCCCCAAAACCGGGACCAAAACATAAAAGGAGGGGGAGTATCCATATTCAGCACAGACACCTATACGTCCAGGTAACTGACAATGCACGAAGAATCGGAGACCACCCATGTGCACCTAACCTTAGGCAAAACTGCTGTACAGTCTGTAGCATGCTACAGACCACACTCTCACACACAGGAACCCCACCCAGACGTCCTGAAGACACTGGGCAGTATGAATGTCCCACCAAATACCAAACAAGGTACTCACAAATTACCACATAAGTGGTAAACCATTATGTATGGAAGGAGTAATCAGGGACCTAGGGACACAAGTGGACAGTAACCTGTTATGTGACACTCACATTGCCAATGTGGCTAGAAAGACTGTCTATATTGGACACCGTATCATGAAAGGATTCACATCTACGTCAACAGAGGTCATTGTGCCCCTGTACTTTTCTCTTGTCGGACCCATAATCTAGTACAATGCCTCATTTGGGATGTACCTTACCTGACACCTGCAGCAGTTAGAAAGACCTCAAAGGTATCTTATCAAGAGGATAAAGGGTCTCAAATATATGTCATATGCTGCCTGGCTGTAGACACCCTAGCTGAATGCAGTCACATACTGCCTACACAGAGGCATTGTATGTCTGTTGTACAAGGCCATGTCCAACACAGGAGTAATGGACATGCTCCACCCCAGAAAACTCAAAGCCATTGGAGCTGTGAGAGTGAGAGATGTCAACCTCAACACATAATGAAATAGGATGTGCTGGAGGGACAGATACATAACCCAGAGGCTCCCCACACCCTGGAACAGAATCCCACTCCATGTTAGGCAGAGCCCCTCACTGACACTCTTCAACAGGAATCTTGCCAAGTGGATGGATGATCGTAGATGTACACTGGGGGTCTTCACTGTGTCACGTCCAGACAGAGGCACAGTAAAGTAAATCATAAATGGCCATAATATTCACATAGCAAGGCGTGAAAGACACACACACTCTGGCTAGGCTTACAAATGCCCTAGGGTGGATAGCTTAGTATGAACCTATGAACCTATGAAGATATAAATTGTACAGGACACTAAGGATAATCCCAAGGCTTACTCAACTGATGGTAGGAACCGTGTTGGGAATTCACAGATATGCTCTGAATCACACAAATATTACAAACAACATACCAAACACACACACACATATTGCCAACATACAACCTGACAGGTGCAGTGCAACCCCCAGAATGCAAACTATCTATCCCAGCAGACTGCTGGCCCCCTGACATTACAGATGCTGAGGTAACAGCCAGCATCTACAAAGCAAAACACACAGCAGCAATGGTATGAGATGGTGTCCTGGGATGAGTCCAACATGGACTCCAAGAAGAATGGAATGCCAAATCACACTACTGCTCAATGTCAGCCTTATCACAGGATATGTACCCAAAGAGCAGTGTACAACAACAGTGGTTCTTCTCAACAAAGGTGTTGCCTGAATGGATACTGCAAACTACCACCCCAGAATCCTGACAAGCTTGGTCTGCACAGCTATGGAAAGGATCAGCATGTACCGCAGACATAAAGATATTTTGGACCTACTGACACTGGACCCTACCCAGTGTGGCTTTCTTAAGTGCAGATCCTGCCCCCAAACATGTTTGACTCATTTGAAACAGTCATTAAGGTCATTGATGAGGGCAGTGTGGTCCACACAGCATAGCTGGACCTTGCAAATGCTTCCATACAATACCCTACGTGTTCATTATAGATATGCTCACCATATAAACGCCTATGTCAGTAGAGGGGTTGCAAACCAGACCAAGGACAGAACTGACATGGTCAGACATGCTGCAGCCATGTCAGACTACAAACCAGATATAACTGGCATCCCACAAGGCTTGGTCCTGGGACCTCCCTCATTTGGTATATATGTCCCATAGGTACAGGCCAACATGGAAGGACTGTGTCTGAACATGTATGCAGAGGACTACAAACTGCCCACCATATCTGACCCTCCAGCTGACACAAGCATCCCACAAAAGGGCCACATAGAAACAGACAACTGGTGCCATAGCCATGTCAGCAAGCTAATTGCAGAAAAGTGTATAGTCAACCCCCGTGGATATACAGTAAGTGCCCACCAATTACCACATAGGTGTTAACCCATTACATACCTAACATGTGATGAGAGACCTGGGAACACAAGGTGATAGATATCCTGCATTGGACAAACATGTGGCTGTAGTGTTCACAGAAACATACCATATACCCACCTAATCATGAAGGTTGTCAGATCTAGATAAGGGGAGGTCATTGTGGCTCTGCAGTCATCCTTCATCAGTGTTACAATTGACTACAATAGCCCCTGTGGGATATGCCTCAGCAGACACCTCCATCAACTGCAAAGTCCCCAACAGTACCTCACCAGGAGTATCAAAGAGCTTGAACAGATGCCATGTGTTGCCTGATTAAACAAACTGCAGCTCCACACACTGCCATACTGCCCACCCAGAGGCAAGCTGTGCCTGATGTATAAAGCCATGTCCAAGCTGGAATCAATGAACATGCTGCACCTTGTACAATCTGAATGGCAGTGAGCTATGCACATGAGAGACCTGAACCCCAGCACTGACGTACATAGGACAAGCTGTACTGCATGATCCATAACACAGAAGCCACCCTCACTCATGAGTAAACTCCCAGTACAGGTTATCCATAGAGCCACTCTTCGATTCTCCTCAAGAGGAATCGTGATGAGTGGATGGGAGATGGTAGGTTTACCCTGGGTATCACTGTTATGTCACAGGTAGACAGAGGCACAGTATACTAACCATGACATATGTCATGGCAAACTCCACTTACAATGTGTGTCGAAGGACAAACACACTCTCCAACTAGCATTAGAAATGGCCTAGGGCACATCGCTACTGTTTGCCAATGTACACCTATGTTGTGGAATACACTACCAATGTTGGACAAGCCTGGTATAAGTAGTTCATATCTGAACATAATGCAACATGGCCAGATGTGCACAACTGGCCCCTAACCAGGCTGTTGTGCTCACTATGGAAATGTAAAGCAGTGATAGGACTAAAGCCCAAGATACTGTCCACCAAAGTGAAAGTACTGAACCAGTACACTATACGGTACTACAGTGTTAGGTCAGTATGAAAGGATGTTGACAACTGTATGCAAAGTATCCCATGCAAACCCTGCAGGCACACTATAATCCCTGTTGTGTTCACACACAAAGCAGTTGGACAGTAACTACACAACATGACACACAACACACAACCATAAACGGGAGATATTGTTGAAGTTCACACTCATCCACAAATGTGGTGGGCTGCAGAGTTCAACATATGGAAAGCACACACTGGGCATGCTCGCACACTTTAATAAATGAGACATATGTCAGACAACATGCCATGGGAAGGCTGAACTGGGCATGCTCACACACTTAGGCCAAATCTCAGTTTAGCAGTTGGCCACACATATCTGGTATGTGTACGTGTTATTCCAGGAACCAACCACATTACAGCAATCTGCCCAGTGCACAAAGTTAAATGACTACAGAGACATACGTGATTTAGTGGATCCCTCCCATATGCAAACATCTTCCACAGATACACACGTTGTTCATACAAACAGGGAATGCTATGGCAATAAAGACCTGCAAACAGTCTATCAACAACAAATAATGTGCATCTGACAATTAAACATATGGGTGTAGAGGTCAACACTAGGCTGTTTGCCCTAGGGAATGACAGCTTAGCCAGAGTCTGCTTGGCGTCTGCCTCCCCAGTACAGTAGGCTACTGTGCCACTGTAAAGTAGGTCACATAAGGCACCGTGTGAGGCTAGTGTGCTGTGCCTCTGTCAAGCAGGGACACAGTGGAGATCCCAGGGTTTGAATGTGCTAAGCCACATCCATGTTGTTGGTGTGTGCTGGAAGAGGGTTGCTGAGGACCTCTAACAGTAAGTGGGTGTCAATAACAGACTGAGGGGAGCCTTATCTGCATTGTCTGGACAATTTCACTGTCAACACTGTGTCGTGATGATTATGTGGGATTGAAGTGTCATGCCGGTACTGTTCAGAGATGTCCTCCCTCTGTGGGCTACTGCTCTGCAATGTATTAGCTCACTCTGTCTGTTGGACAGCTCATATATGGCTGGTGTACACCTGACAGGTGTCCTGTTGTGGAGCAGTCATGGGTATATTTGGGATAGCATGATCAATGCAAACCTTCCACATGCTCATAGAATGCAACTGTCAAGGATTATGCAGAGTGGCCAGTATACTCCCCAGCATGGGTCCTTTGAAGTCTTCCACCCCAGTCTTCACAAGTGTAAAGTCTGCTTGTGATAAATACAGTTTGTTTGCAGTGACAACCTTGCCTGGGGTGGGGATGGGATATGGATGTCCAGGGAAAGGTGGGTATGGTCAGATATCAACAATGGTGGTCTACCTCTGGTGTGGAACAGTGAGTACCCATGTTGCAGATGGTCAGGTGCAATATGTATTCCCCTTGTGGCTGTGGTGAGTGGTTCTGCCATAGCACATGGACTCACAAATTGTAGTGGCTGTAGGGTAATGTTGTACAGGCCTGAGTAGTTCCCACACACAATATGCCTGTACCTGACGTTAACAACTGGAATGGTGTATGTGAACACCTGCATATCCTGGCACTGTTCCCAGGGAAGCAAAGTGTGTGTCCTGGATGTGGGAGGGGTGTTCTGGACTGGTTGTGTTGTGTGTTACAGGTCCTGTGGTCACAAAGCATGGTATAGAACATAACCTGCCAGTGCAATGTGCATATCTGACCCTGAAGTAGGTGGCTGCAAATGCATATATACCTGACAGGTAGTACTAGATGTACATACCTCTGTAGAAATAATGATGTCAGCACCCTATAAATACTGCAGGTGCAGAGCAGATGCCCAGTAATTTGGATATCGTGCTCTGCTAATGCGTCTCCCTCAAGTGTCATAATATGGTTAGGTAGGGGTTTGAATCCTGCAAATGCTCAGTGTGTGTGTGTGTGTGGGTTGTTGTGTGTGCAAGTCTGGGTGAGGGAAATGTCCCTTTTGGCAACTGGGAAAACACACTACAGGATGCACATTCCCCTTTCTAAACACTGATGATGTCAGCACCCTATAAGAACAGCAGGGGAAGGGAAACTTCCCAGTAATGCGAATAGCGTACTCTGCTAATGCGTCTGTCTTGAGTGTCATAACATAGTTAGGTAGGGGTTTGAATCCTGCAAATGCCCAGTGTGTGTGGAAGGGGGTTAGTGTGTGCAAGTCTGTATGAAATGTCCCTTTTGGCAACTAGGAGAACACACTACAGGATGCACATTCCCCTTTCTAAACACTGATGATGTCAGCACCCTATAAGTACAGCAGGAGAAGGGAAACCTACCAGTAATCCGAATAGCGCGCTCTGCTAATGCTTCTGTCTCAAGTGTCATAACATAGTTAAGTAGGGGTTTGAATCCTGCAAATGCCCAGTGTGTGTGGAGGAGAGTTAGTGTGTGTGCAAGTCTGTATGAAAGAAATGTCCCTTTTGGCAACTAGGAGAACACACTACAGGATGCACATTCCCCTTTCCAAACACTGATGATGTCAGCACCCTATAAGTATAGCCGGAGAAGGGAAACCTCCCAGTAATTCAAATAGCGTGCTTCGCTAATGTGTCTCTCTCAAGTGTCATAACATAGTTAGGTAGGGGTTTGAAAACTGCCAATGGCAAGTGTGTGTGTTTGGATGAGGGGAGTTTGTGTGTGTGCAATTCTGTATGAAAGATATGTGCTTTTTGGCAATCAGGAGAACACACTACATGATGCACATTACCCTTTCCAAACACTGATGATGTCAGCACCCTATAAGTACAGCCAGAGAAGAAGAACCTCCCAGTAATTTGAATAGTGCACTCCGCTAATGCGTTTCTCTCAAGTGTCATAACATAGTTAGGTAGAGGTATGAATCCTGCAAGTGTGTGTGTGTGGGGGTAGTAGGGTGTGTGTAATTGCAAGTGTGAGAGAACAGTTCCTTTTGGCAACTACTACAATACACCAGATGCTGTATATTCCCCCAGTAAACAGAGGTGATGTCACCACATTATAAGTACAGCCAAACAGGGCAAATCGCCCAGTAATGCAAATAGTGCGCTTCGCTACTGGGTCTATTACTACTGTCAGAGCACAGATAGGTATGTTTTGGAAACCCACAACTGCCACGTGTGTTTGTGTCACACAAAATGCCCATGTGTGGGTTGTTGTTCATAACAATGCATGACATTGCTTAAACCAGCAATGGCAATGCACACATGATGTATGCGTGTGCCATATACACATATATACCTGTGACCTTCAATAGTTCCCATGTCTGACACGTGCCTCAAGTGAATAAATGGTATTTGCACTGCATAACATTATGACTGTGTCTTACTGTGCAGGGGCTGCATGTGTTATGTGTATATACAGTGTGAGTTGTATATGGTATCATCCTAACAGGGGGGGATACACATCTGGTCTGGGCCATATAGTCTACATGTAGTCAATGAACAGGTGCTGCATGTTCCCACCTGTTGTGGGAGTGGAAACATGTTGTTCCACTGCAATTCAGTGACTACATGCTGGGAACCTTTCAGCTAGTGTGTTGTAGCTACAGTAATGCTCACACACAATGTTCGGCTGGATGCAGTCCAGCCATATAAAGACATATGTAGAGACTGTCATATTCCCAGTGTTGTTAGGGAGGACAGGTTGGTTTCCTGTGTATGGGAGGGTTGTGTGTGCCAGGCTATGAACCAGAAGGCAGTCCAACACACTGTTAGCTGCACATGGATAGGCCCTGATGCTTTGTGCTGTGCCAACAACCTGGAGGTGTGTGTATCTGTGGTGCCTTGAGATACCTCCCCCCTGTTCATGTGTGGTACATGTGTAGGGGACGACAGGCATGGTATGAGGTATAACCTGGCAGTGATGGGTTGCACCTGTGAGCCGTGAATCAGGAATCTGTTACTGCACAGATATTGCAGTTTACCGTGCTGAGGACAGTGTCCAGTGCATGCATCTTGCGGTGTACACTGCTGGTGTTGTGTAGCATTACTGTTAGTGTCCTATCCCATGTGATACCCACAGAGATGGCTATGTAATCTGAGCCCTGCAGCAAAAGGCACTATGTGTGTATCAAGAGGCTTCGCCAATATACAATGGCCCATGGGTGACATGTGCAAGGTGCCCATTGCAAATCACTGTGGCTTCCCTAGCATGTAAGCACACGCTGACAGCCATTGGATACCCTATGAATGACATTGGAGATTGAGCAAAATGTAGACATAGAACACCCTTCCTACATATTGTGGTAGCATACCTGGTGAGGGTATGATGGCAACCAAGGTCAGGCTCATACCAGCCCATGCCACATGCTGAGAGAGCCCTTCTATGTTCCCTATCATGTAGTCCAGGGAGGCACGTCTCAGGTCATCCATAGTGGCATGGACAATGACTGAGTCATATGTGTTCATGCCTCTGACTGACCTGTATGCATGTGTTATGTGGTGGACCATAGTGCCCCACAGGCATATCACTGTGACCTTCACCATGTACAGCCTGTTGAACGGGACCCCACTGCACCAGCCAATAGAGGTACCTGACACATCTGTAGCAGGTGTGTTGTGTAGCCCTACAGGCTGTGAGTGTTTGGCACACAGGATGTGTGTGCCATGTGCGGCATGTGCTCTGTTTTGACTTAACGTATGTCTGTGTGCCAGCTGCAGAGGTGTGTGATGCTCAGGCAGGATGCTATTCTGAGGCTGCAAGTATGCCCCAGTGTGTTCATGTCTTTGGATTGCTGTCAGTATAGGTCTATGTCAGACTGGTATTCACTGTGGTAGTCACTGTAGTATGTCATGCCACCTGACAGGGTATGGCAGTACTGGATTCAGAGTGCTCAGTCCCCAGATTGGCTATGTGGTTGCATCTCACACATGTGTTGTACGTTCCTGGCCAGGGGAGAGGGTTGACTGCATACATGTGGCAGCTGTGACATTGTCACATAACTCACATATACCACAACTGGACCATAGAGGTGATTCACAAGTTACCTTTGCACATGCTACCATAGTAGTGTGATTGCCATGGTGATTACCAACACATAGGGCCAATGGGGAACAACATACTGAAGGTGAGTATGTGTGGGTGTACTGCTTCTGATTTCATAGCGCTGGCATTTATGACTGCACACGTGGGCATATGCCAGGTAAGTCATATGCAATGTGTCACAGGCAACGTACATGCGAACAGGACAGACAGTGACGTTCTGTCAAGTGAGACATTGACATATGTATAGTACGCTATGCAGCTGTCACTAGGAATCCACAGAAGCTCTGTAAATCTGCATTGCAGGTGGAATCAGTGTTCCAGGGAACCTCAAGCAAACATGCATGCAAACAAAGCTACAGTAAGCAGGGCTGGAAGTAGTCCATTGTACAACAAAGAAGGTACCACTTCCAGTAGGTAACAGTGCAAATATGCAGGCACTATAAACATGTACCCAGGAATGCACAGCTCAGATGTCCATGGTAAAACTGATATTATTTAAAATTTAATTTAATTTAAATTAAATTGGTACTGCACACATATCAACATGCGCAAACATCCACATTGCATAGTCGTTGTGGGCAACATGCCACCATTAGTGTACATGTCCATCATTGCGTATTACTACTTGCATTACCTTCTCCCCTGTGCTACCTATATATGTGGCTATCTGTTGACATCCTTACCACCGGTATGCAATAATGTGCAGCTGTTACACTATGGTACTTCCTATGGGTGTAGATAACAATTCAGGACAGTCATACAGTTACTGCATCAGGCATGCTGGGATATACACACAATCATATCAGCACACTGTACTGTTACCAACATGATACTAGTAACACTCTTCTATGTAGTCATCCCTGTGCATCAGCAACATGTTAACCTGTTCCTGCACTGATGTTGGAGATTGCAGGAGGTGGCACAGTTTCATCATATGCACAGGGTGTGAACTAGGTATGCCTGAGTTTGCCACTGATACCACCAATTGACATGTATGTGTATGTGTGTTGGTGAGGGACAGCAGTACAGGGTGGGGCACTGTTGATGCAGTGTGTGCATGTATGTGGTAGCCCTAGGTGTTAACATTTCGCATGTGTGTATGCATGCACACAGTTCCACCTCATAGCTGCCATATACTGGAGTTTGTGGACAGCCACAGACTGCACCTAGCAGGTCATACAGATCAGTGTCTGTGGCCACGGACACGGTACCTGTGCCTGGCAGGGGTGCTACGGACCATATCCGGTACTAAGCCAGACTGGGTACTGTCATCAGAAGCGGGTGTTCATTGACTGGACACAGGTCCCTGTTGGGACTGCCCAGAGCCATGTGCACGTGGTCTCCTGGGGCGGTCTGATGACAGCACAGACCCAGCATTGCTGGGGCTGCTGCTGGCACTATGGGGGCATCCGCGGGCCTGTTGTCATCCATGCCGACTGCCAGCTGCTGCTGTTGCTGGCATACAGCCACGTTGACGCCGCAACCGTCCACCATTGCCCTGGCTCATGGACATGTAGTTTTGGAACTGCTGTAATATGTCCCCACACTGTCTGTCTCTGACATCGGTGAATTTATGAATAGCATCTGCAATGTCACGCATACTGTCAGTCATGGATGTGCGACATGCTCTCAGCTCCCTCAGACCCTGTCTGGTGTACCTTTCCATACGTGACTGTGCCTGCATGACAGCCCAAAACATAGCTGAGGTTGACAGACCTCTTTGGGCACGTCTGTCAGAGGCAGTACGCCCACGGATGCTCCCACGAGAACCCATGGGCAACTGTCTGTGTGGTACCATCTCAGGACCCTGCCCATGGCTGCTGTGTGGGAAGCATGTGCCACAGATACCACATTACCCTGGTCAATGCCCACTGTATCCTGTCCATCACCTAGGGATATTGGTGACATAGGATGTACTGGCAGGATGACTGTGCAATGATGGGGTTGACAGCTGTGTACTGTCAATTGGCTGACCAATGATGGACCCTGACACACCTTCCTGTGCCATTACACAGATATCATCATTATCAGTACCTGTGGCACCAGATTCAGGTTCCCTGCTGCAGGACACCAGAGCAGCACCAGAACCTGTGGGAGGAAGACAGGACACACAGTTTACAATGTCTACACAATGTTACCAGTGATGCACACATGCACACATGCACACGTGCACACATGCACACATGCACACGTGGACACATGCACACATGCACATATGCACACGTGGACATACGCACACATGCACACATGCACACATGCACACGTGGACACATGCACACATGCACACGGACACGCACATGCACACACATGCACACCCCACAGTATACACACAGAGCACTACTGAGTTACACTATTATTACTAGCACTATCAGGACTATTATAGGTATTGTTAATACACACTCACCAGCATGGATGGGCTGCCTTGCTGTAACACTGGAGGGACCTGCAGAAATGAGGGGATTAATGTCAGTGGGCACAACTGTGCCATTGATACTGCGTATGATACAGTTCAGTAGTACAACAGTTGCCTTTCACATGTCAGCTGCTGATATTGGCAATATCACACCTGCACAATTACATACTATGTTGACAGATACATACCAAGGACACACCTTACACATGCATAAACTAACAGTGTACAGAACAGTCAAGTGTACATATGGCATATTACCTGCACACTCCAGGTTGTGTTGCTGTGTGGCTCCAGCCTCCATCATAATGCAGGTGTGTTGCTGTTGATGTTCCTGGGCTGGAGCCACAACACTTAGGAGTAGCCCCTCCAGTCTGGTGAGGGGGGGATGTGTGGCCACCCCACCTCCTGTGGCGACCTGTTGCCTGTGGATATCCAACGCACGCTGATGGACATTTCTGATTAAATCACTGCAGTGATGTCGTACCTGCTCATATGTCCTATTATGCGTGCCAATGTCATTTACCCTACGGACAAGGTCTTGCCACAGTGCAGCCCTCTCCTGCTGATTCTGGCTGGTGCGGGAAAACAGTATGTCATAATCCTGCACCAGGCTCTGGTGTATCTCTTCATCTTCTGCAGCAGAGTAGGCAGGATTTCGCTGACGCGCCATGTCCCTGAAAGAGAACACAAACAGGATATCAGCAAGCTATGTCAGCAAAATATGGCACACATACTATACATGATACTCAACTGTAGTGATATACTACTACTCCCATATGTAGCACGTGTGTGTCTCTTGGTGGATACACATGTACATGGCCAGATATCAGTGCTCAACCGACACCTGTGCAACAATACCTGCCACATTCCATACAACATAGTACCAAGCCCCATCAGTCAGCACACTGAGACAGGTCCAATGCACCACCTCACTCTGGGGGTTCATAACAAGGTACTGTATGTGGAACGTCATCCACTAGTGTGATCTGGACACAAACTAATCGGCCTGGATATACATATCCCACCACCACCACCAGCACAGTAGACTACTTTGAAATATATGTGAATAGACAGATTTTCACTTGTTAGGACTGAGATGGTATCCATGCAGCCCACTGGGCCAGTGGAAGCCACAACCCACAATGCTGAACCCTTTGCAAATGCTTCCCAGGGACATCCCCAAGAATGCATGGAACATGCACACACAATTCTAACCCAGACCCTATGCACAAAGGTTAAGCATCCTGTCTGATGGACCCCAGCCAAAGACAAATTGTATAACGATAGAAGGAGGCTACTGCAGGACAGAGCAGAATCACATAAAGGAAAGGCATCTGTGGTCAGCACTAGTAAAAAGCTAAGTTCTCTCATAACAACATCCAAGGCCAACTCTGAGAGAGAAATGGCCAAGGACACTAAAGATACCACAAGGCCTTCTTCAGTTTTGTTAGAAACATGGACCAAAAGCCTCAGATATGCTCAGAGTTAATACACAACTACATAAAATTCACTGAACCCACAGATATTGGCAACATTCTGGCAGACAGGTTCAGTGCAAATATCCCCCCTCCCTCTCCCCCAAAAGAAGAAATACTTATCACAGCTGAATGTAACCTCCCTGTCATCTCAGATGTCCAGGTGAGGGCCGCCCTCAGCAAAGCAGAACACACAGCATCAATGGGACCTGATGGTATCCCTGGATGTGTGCTACGTGAACTCCAAGAGGAGCTACAACTGCATATAAAACTGATATTTAACCTTAGCCTTACTACGGGATATGAACCTGAACACTGGCATACAGCAACAGTGGTCCCACTCCACAAAGGAGGCACCTCTACAGACCCTGGGAACTACCGCCCCATAAGCTTAACCAGCCTGTTCTGCAAAGCTATGGAAAGATTCATTATGGAACTCATATACAGTGATATTGGGGACCTACAGACACTTGATCCCACCCAGTTTGGCTTTGTGAAGGGCTGATCCTGCCTTTTGAACCTGGTTGACTTTTTCAAAACAGTCACTACAGCCATTGATGAGGGCAAAGCAGTCCATACAGCCTACCTGGACTTGCCTAAGGCCTTCAACACAATACCCCACTCAGGCATCATAGACAAGCTCATCAGCTTAAATGTTAATACATATGTCACATGATGGGTTGCAAACTGGTTGAACAACAGAATCCATAAAGTCAAAATTGCAGGAGCCCTGTCAAACTCAAAGCCAGTCACAAGTGGTATCCCACAGGGCTCTGTCCTAGGACCCCTCTTGTTTGGCATTTACTTCTCAGATGTGAAAGCAAACATGGGTGGGTTGTGGATGACAAAGTTCCCAGATGACTGCAAACTAGGCGCCATAGTCGATACACCAGCTGACACACACATCCTACAGACAGGCCTCACTGAAACGGACAACTGGTGCCAGAATCATGGCCTAACACTGAATGGCATGGAATGTATAGTCATCCCCTTTGGGTAAAACAATGTACACACAACTTATTACATAGACATACATATAGATACAGACCAATAACACATATGGAGGGTTCACAGTATGTAGACTATTAAATTGTTACTTTACATTACCTGTGTTTGTCACAGCTGATTGTGTTACCATTTGTATAGGTTCCTGCTGCTGCTAGCCCAGCTTGATACTGTCACTGATGACAGCTTCAACTTAGTTTTTCTTAAGTGTAGTTTTTGTTTGTGTTTTTATTTTCTTTTTTTCTTTCTTTCTCTCTCTCTCTCTCTCTCTCTCTCTGCCTCCAGATGGTGCAATGAAAGTATTGCATGCATGGACTGGGAGTACAGGATGCTTTTGTAGGTATCTGCATATGTCCATGTGATGGCCTCTGCACCAATTGTTAGCCAGCATTTGCTAATTGCATGCAGCCAGTTGTGTACTGATTGCAGTTCTCACTGTGATTTCAGGACAGTGCTATAAAAGGGTATGTGAGATAGGCGTTGCCCTTTCAGATTGTAAGGGCGGGACCATGCTGGTATGCTGTGGACACTGTTCTGTGAGTGTAAAGGTTAGTATCTCTCTCATAATTCAGGCTGTGTTGTAGATTAACATTTCTCCATTCATCTCTCCTGTTTCCTGTACTAAGTGTGTATGTACACTGACACCTACAACTATATATATATATATATATATATATATATATATATATATATTTATATATATATATATATATATATATATATATATATATATATATATATAATAACTGACATTATTACCTACTAGCTACCAACTAGCATGGCTGTTTCTGTTCACAGACTACTATTATAGAAATCCACTAGATTTGACAGTAAATATACATGACATGCTTTGTGTACTACACATCCTATATTCCCTTTACATTCATTCCTACTATTACATGATATATTTATTGTAGCACAATGCTCTTATATAATAGTCATGGCTTAGTGGTAAGTCATGCAGACTACTGTTTCCAAGGTCCTGGGTTTGGGACTGACAGTGGGATTTTATTTTGCTTTTGAACAGACTACAGGACCTGTCATTCAGAGTGACTATGACACTTTTAAGCAGTTGTAACTGGGTTAGCGCTGGTTTGCGTGGAGCTCCCGCATGCGCACTGGCGTTCAGCTCTGCGCACACCTGCTTACAACCGCTTAACAGTGCTTACTCGTGTGCACACCCGTGCTATTTTCTTTGAAAGAAATGAAAATGGGGAGACAGAAAAGTGGCGAAAAAGGAGTCACAAAGAGGGTAAGACAGTAGGGAAACAAGCTTGGGTTTTGCAGGAGGGATGTAGGTAAGGCCCATAGCTGCCCATTTCTTCATCAGCAACAGCTGTGCATATGTTTGTAATTTGGTGTGACATTTGAAACCTTCCACCCCTGAGAGAGGTGTAAGGACAACAATAATACTTGTTATACAGCCAATTGTAATTGACAGTTTCCATGTCCAGCAGACATGTGTGCGAAATGGGCAGCTATGTATGGGGTGTAAATTTTTGTGGGTACAGACTGCCCTTTTTTTTTTTTTTCAGGTGAGAGTGGTATGTCAGGTAAAGGAAGTTGGTATAGCTGGGAAGGTAGGTTGGGTAGGTCAACAGACAAGACAAACAAGACGCATACAGGGGCGGTGTATGACACGTGTGGGGGGTTACACAATTGACGGGGACGGATGTTTGGATATCCAGAGCCCATGAGCCCACAGATGGCAACAGTGGAACTGATATCCCCACCCATGGGCAGTTGCCACTGTACCTTCACTGCCCAGGATGGGGCTGTGCTGGGGGCTGTGTAGGCTGGGCAACAGGCATGCCCATTAGTTGTGCCACCTGTGCCTCAAGCTGGCATAGGGGCCCAAGAACAGATTCCTGGATCTCCCTTCGCACCAGAGTCCAGACGCTATGGAGGGTGAGTGGTGGTTCTCCTCCGGCCACACTTGCAGAGGGGGGACAAGCCCCATCCCCTGCAGCGCTTCCACCCACAGGTGGCACAGGGCCACCGGAGGAGGGTCCGGACTGGGCACTACTGCCAGGTGCACTCGCCAGCTGAGGTGGGAGAGGTGGGTCCGCTGGAACCCGCCTTCCCTGTCGTCCTATGTTTTGAATTATGTCATGACAGTTTAGGTTAGTAACATACAATACCATTCACAATTAGTTGTAACAGCATGCATTAGTATTCCCATTAACCAAACACCCAGACATTCACACCATTGAACAGCAAGCATAACACATGCATAATTTGAACAGCAATACACAGTCCAACAACATGCAGGGTTGCTTGATGGCAACAGGCCATCAGGTTTGGATGTATGAACAGGGCAGATGCATCAACGTACATGCAAATATGTATGACCCAACAGGACAAATGTCCAGGGGTGTTAATTGTGATTGCACATACCAATTTCACGTGGAATGGATTATATGTGGTTATAGGGTAGGGTGAAGAAAATATAATTAACACCTTCAAATACCAATACATATGCTGTACATTTCTAATAGCTGCAGATATATACACACTACAGTTCTTCCTACAGTTTCCTATGTGATAACTACTTCAAGTTGGTGATAGGAATGTTACTGCTACATCAATATACATTTTCATTTTTATTCATACACGTTCATATCTGGCTTTGTTCAGCTACATCATCCTGCTACATTTGCTTTATATAGCTATAGACAACTGTGGATGTTTGGTATTTCAGACAATCATACTATCTGCATATTGCAGACTGAGAGCAACATATCCAGATTTTGGGATACACATTCCAGGTGCAGGAACATTTTGAACACATTTCGCAGTTTGGTTCTGCTTGTCACATTCATTTCATTCTGTACTAACTGCAGTATACTTTATTCAGGAGTTATTACTACTTTATTGGTGGATTCATAACTCTTTCTCACACTCTCTCACTTGTTTTATTTTTACAATTCAGGATGATACTTACTTCTAGGCTTTATTGACATGTTTTACCTGTAGTTATTACAATCCTTTCCAACAGTCTCACTTCTGTCATGTTTCAGTATTTCAACAGGGATATATTTCACACATGTGATTTGCTCATCTTCTGCAGCTGTACTTTTCAGGCTGCTGCAGGTTGTGTACTATTATATTACAGGTGGGGCATCTTTATTTCAGACTTTATTTCAGACATTTTCATTTTTCTGTTTGGATTACAGACTGCAACACACTTTTGTAATCAAGCAATACTTGCAAACACTCTTACACTGTTACTTGCACATTTTATTACTTAGTGACTACACTGCACTCTTTTGCTAACTGTCATACTTTTATATTTATTTACAGTTACAGGGAGAGGATTACTGACCTGCCTGGTGGCGCAACTGCACCAGCCTATCGCCATAGGCTCTGCGGTTCGCAGAACGGACACCTGCAGCTGTAATATAAATAAAGTAATATTGGAATACACATCTCCATAATATCAGCTAGGTTAATTTCTTACATACATAATTAGATGTAACTTACTCAGTAGTGGGGCGTTGGGCATTTGCCGGGCCTCCTGGATCCAAAGGTTCAGTTGGTCCTGCTTACGTCTCTTCAGGTCCGCATGGTGGTGACGGACCTGCTCACCAGTCCTTGAAATCCCTGTGGCACTGGTGAGATCATGAGCCAACCGGTCCCACGCCTCAGCCCTATATGCTCCCCACAGGACCTGGCCCTGCATGAGTTGGGCCTCATGATTGTGGACAAGGTGCCAGACCATATATCTGGACTCCTCAACACCCCACCTCTGTGCTTGGAAGCAACTACCCTCACCTACTCCTGACATTCTGGCTGCAAGTTAGTTCTACAATCGGTTATGCTGTGTATTCCCGCCTATGGGGCTTATATATGCCGTTTTTCCCCGCACTTATCTGTGATTGGCCATTTTGGAATTGTATCAGCTTCACAAAACCTGCTTTGTCATGCTCCTCTTTCTATTCATTCCTATATATTTGCTATTACTGCATTTCTAAGTACAGCTGTCATGGTTTAGTGGCTCAGTACGTTAACTATGTTGCATGGTATCCTGGGTTCAAACCCGACTACTGCTTTTTATATTTTATGACTGTCTAGACAGGCTAGGGGGTGTGTCTGTGTAAAGGCAGTTTTGTTACAGCTTGCTCAACGTTGCCCGTCAGTTAGCTTGTTGGCGCGGTGCAAACGGGTTATGCTGGTTTACGCGTCATTTGGCTGTCAGCACGCATATTACGCTCAACTCAGCATTGGGCACACAGTTTCAGTGTGTTAAACCACTGCTCACCTACAGGCACTCATTTTGCACCTGTTAAACCACTGCTCACCTTCGGGCACTCATTTTACACCTGTTAAACCACTGCTCACCTATGGGCAGATGCACTCACCTTGTTAAACTGTAGCTCAGCTATAGGCACATCTGGCATTTTTTATTATTTTGTTATCTCACATTTCTTCAAAATAAATGGCCTATTTCATTACATTTTACATAAAATATAATTTTATATGTGTACATATATGTCAGGGACTTGTTTTGTGCTTATTTCACTAAAAATAAAAATTTATGTTGTGGGGTCTCGAACCATGACTTCCTGCTCTTCAGCCGACATCTCTACCGCTACGCTATTGCTTTTTGGCTTACTTTGCATAGTTAGTTCTTATATGCTTTTCCACTTACTGCTAACTGTGGCTGAGCTACGGGCACACCCGCGCAAATGAGCGCACTCACGGGCAAACATCTTTACAATTTAAAAAATATATAACATGTTCATTTATATAATTTTATGTTCATAGTCTGTGGGGGCATGTGTTGTGTTGTGTTTATTCACATTTCCATGTACTCTGTCATGGGGGTTTACTTTAGGCACTTTTACTCTTCTGGGGGCATGTCCGCTTGCAGGGCTCAGCCTATGGACACGCCCCCTACTGTCTTCCACGGACCGTGTAAGCCTTAGGTGTGATTCAGCATGCCCTCATGCATATGCATGACATGCTGACGTCACACTGTTTAACTGCAGCCTCCGTGTAAGCCTTGTAACTCTTACACGGAGGCTTTGTGAATCCTGCCCAGTGTTTATTCTCTTATTTTATCTTTAATAAAAATATTGGGGGGAAAAAAGAATTCCAAGGAAAGAATGACAGTGAAAATGATTTAACTCTGCGCTCCTATTTTAGACATTTTGCTGCTACACCCCCAAGCGCAGAGTTTTGTCATCTCCATCCATGTGGTTCACCATTACCTAAAATAATAATACTCCCATTATTTTGACCACATTGTCTCAGAATTCCATCATTTTTAATTTATGAGATTCAATAATGACAATTATGAAATAACATGAAATCAAGAAATGCTGTCACTTTATGGCACTCTGAAGAGCAAGTGCTTCATAATGTGTCTCGTTGTGAACCATCAGTGTAGTGTAGTGTAACCATGAGCACAAATTCCCATGAAATTATGCAGTGTTACCATGGTTACCATGTGTTCAATGTCTGTGGTGTCACTCAAAAGCATGTCCTGAAATAGAGCTGTACTGTGCATAATTATCCATGTACATGCACACGTGTGTTTGCACATGCATGCACGTGTCTTTGTCTGGATGTTTTGTGTGTGTGTGTGTGTGTGTGTGTGTGTGTGTGTGTGTGTGTGTGTGTGTGTACTAGGAAAATAGAGCTAAGACAGACATTGGAGAAACAGAAAATATGATGCCATAATACAATGTATCCACAGGTGCATAACAAGATACATCACCATATGATGCCATAAAACAGCGTGTGCACAGGTGCATAACAGGTACACCACCAGTAGTGCCATGAGCAAAAAATAACACTGATAGGAAGGCACACCAGCTGCAGGCATAAGAAATGTAGACCCCCTCCCCAGGAAAAAGCATAGCCAAAGGTAGATGTGAAGATAGGTGAAGGCTGCCAGCCTAGTCAGATAGAATTGTCATTTGTAAATATTAATATAAGCTACATGCTTGTTCTCTTAAATGGGAAAAAAACGTGTTAAGTGTGGAACTGCAAAAATGTAACAACAGTGCACTCTGCTGTAACAAAGCTAATGAGTGAATTCTTTGATATCAGGGCTTGGAGCTGATATGTGTGGATGAAGGAATTCTGGCTATTGTCTTGAGACCAGAGTTAATGGCTAGAATTTGCATGTATAAATGTCCTTTATTGCTCTGGTTTCTGACCAGGTGTAAAGAATGTAAAGGTAGTTTCGGTTCACCTGAGAACACCAGAGAAGTGTGAAGAATGATGTCATGTGAATCAGCTCTGTGTTATCAATTTAAAGAGAGAGAATCAGAGAGCTCAGAGTATTTGTCTTAAGAAGATCCAACATCACCAGCACTGCTTTGCTCTATATGTAAGTTATTTAGAATTATGTTTTCTTTTAGCTATAGCTAGGAAATAGGAAGATTAGACTAGTTTGTTTTTCTGTGATGTCAGAACTTTTGCTACTGTATAATTTTAAGTATTTCTCCATGATCTCTGAACTCTTGACTGGCACTGTGTAGTAAGAAGTATTGTCTTGTGTTTTTATTATTTATTATTAAATATTTTTTAAACCTTTCAATTGTGGCTGTTTTGGGTAGAGATAATTTAAGCTCTAAGAGTACATTGCATGTATGTGGTGATAGTGTACCAAGTCACTCCATATAAGTCTTGACTGGTTGCACTTACCATTTGGATAATAATATTGCACAGTCATAATTGTACACCCTTCATAAGGGCCTTTGAGTAGCTGATAAATATTAGTGGGTGGTGCCAGCTGGTACTACCTTTTAGACTGGGCAAAAAAGGGGCACAGCTGGATAACCTGTGCCAGCCTTCCCCAGGAGTGTCTGTGTGGTTGTGTATAAACTCTTATCTCAAAGTGTGTGCGTGTCAGCTACTTGGGCAGGGACACATAGCACTGGTTGGACAGAGAGGGTGCTGAAGGTTTTAGCTTGCCCACTAAGCTGAGATTTGGATCCTATAGCTGTGCCAGTGGTGAGTCTTATTGGGGACCTGGAGAGAAAGGGAGAAACCAGCTCCAGACTGACTGTGATCTCTGTGTGCTCTTAAGGGAAATTGTACTTTACTGTGTGTGTATTTATTAGCCTTTTCCCTATATGGACACCCTCACTGGTGTTAGTGGTGAGGATTGAGGGTCCTAGATTGCTGGGCCAGTGGACGGGTGTCACAGTAGAATATATAGAACCATATGGAGGGTACACCATACCAGTGTTCCCCAATCATTAGATCATAATTACTACAGGCCAGTCAGGCAGTTCAGAATGACAGAATCATTCATGAAAATGCAAACCACCAGGGTTCTGTGACTATGCACAATATGCTGTAAACAAGCAAAGCCTTGTAACACAACAGTCTGACAGCAAGACAGATTATAGTGCCTTATAACATATGATGACAGAACCATGCATGTAATGTACAATTTCACATACAAAGCAGAAATAACAGTGGTGATAAACTTCAAGGAAGTGACACAGCTTATAATATTTGCATGTAACAGAAGAAAGAGCAGTGAGAAAGCCATACAGAAGCAGAAACCTTAACAAGCGTGCAGATAATGCAATACTTACATGAAAAAAACAATGATTAAACCTGAAGAAATGTAACAGTTTTACATCATTGTTTTAATTCTGATCTTTGCAGTTCAGCCAGACGATCTGAAAGGACAGCAAGTCCCTCATTTATACCCTTCCCACCTTCATTTAATGCATGCCTTACTCTGGCTATGCCAGACCCTAAATCTACAGCCCAGGATCACTGGAATATGGTAAAACATTAAAGAAGCAGAATCACAAATGATAAGTTATAAGATCCTCATGACAGGTAACTTACATTTACTTTCATTTTACAATAATAATAATAATGCACTGCAGGTTGTGTGCAATGCCAG
Organism: Protopterus annectens; assembly: GCF_019279795.1. Taxonomy (NCBI): domain Eukaryota; kingdom Metazoa; phylum Chordata; order Ceratodontiformes; family Protopteridae; genus Protopterus; species Protopterus annectens. The sequence continues at coordinate 95,881,352 of NC_056749.1, forward strand.
GATAATCTCAAACATGGCTTAGTGGCCAGGCTCACCAGCCCATGAGATATAGTGGTAGATCTCCAATCTACAGTGCTGAAGATCTAAGACACAACTAACTACTGCTTCTTCAGATTTACAACTAACTACTATCATAACATTCAAATTAAACACCAGAATAACCCACAAAAATTCTGGGCAGCTGTAAACAACCTGTTACAACCAGGCAAAAATCCCACACCTATGCCTAATACATCTAACAGCTGTGAAAGCATTGCCAGCCAGTTTAACATCTACTTTACAGAATCTATTCAATCCCTGGCAAACAACCTAAATACCTCAACAACTACCACTCCAGAAGCAAATACCAATACTCCCCCTCAAAAATGTACTAATGTTTTCAAAATAAAACCAGTCACAACCCACCTGATCAAAAAACTACTAAAAAAACTAAAACCAACTACCTTAGCTGCCGATAATCTCCCTGCAGACTTCCTAAAACTAGCAGGAGAGGCTATCTGCTACCCAATAATCATACTTATAAATAGATTCATCACTGAGTCATATGTTCCCACTATCTGGAAAATCTTATACATTATACCCCTGCACAAAGGAGGCAGCTCCTGTGAACTAACCAGTTATCACCCCATTGCCACCCCCCACCATCGAAAATCCTGGAAGGAGTCATTCACTCACAACTTATGAACTATCTATTATCTCACAACCTCCTGTCACACACTCAACATGGTTTTCACCCTGCCCAGAGCACAACAACAGACCTTTTATCCTTCACAAATACTATTAATCACCTCAGAAACACCTCTCAGATCATATCAGCAATATTCCTAGACCTGTCAAAAGCATTTGACATGGTCAATCATCACAAACTCATAAAAGTCCTCTCCTCCCACAACCTCAAAAACACAACTATAGCATGGTTCCAAAGCTATTTAACAAGACAACAAACTGTCCTTTGGCAAGAATCCCTCTCTCCCCTACTACCAATCCCATTAGGGGTACCCCAAGGCTCCATTCTTGGACCTCTTCTTTTCTCCCTATTCACCAACCACCTCCACTCTGTCACCCCCCCAAGCCAAGATTATTCAGTATGCTGATTACTCCACTCTAATATGCTCTGCATCTTCCCTTAGTGACCTGCAATCTATCACCCAGGACACTTTCCTCTCAGTAGAAACATGGCTAACAAACTCCCAACTGTTATTAAATCCCAGTAAAACTAAACTTATGCTTTTCTATCCCACCATAACCCCTTCCCCCCACAAACTTTCAGATCTTCTCTAAGAACAAAACCATAATTACCCCCCATACCAAACTTCTGGGTGTTATTATTGACAATAACCTAAAATTTGATCTCCATATAGACCAATCCATCCAAAAAGTACACAAAAAACTTGGCCTCCTCTATAGGAATAAACAATATCTAACTACAAACACAAAAGCAACAATTGCTAGAATGCACCTGTTATCTACACTTGTATATGCATCCCCTATCTTAACAAACCTCCACTAAACTGACCTAACCAAGTTTGAAACCTGCTATAACAAAATCTCTAAATTTGCAACAAATGCCCCATATAAATCCCATCACTGTCAATCCCTCAAACAGCTGAACTGGCTAGAACTCCCTCTCTTAACTTCACCTTAATTAACTAACCTTAACCCATAAAATCCTTCATCAACCAGAAAAAAACTCAGCCCTTAAAAACCTAGTCCAACCATATTTCGCATCTAGAGCCTTTTGCTCAAACAATAACCTACTCCTGCAAGTCACCAAAGTAAAAAACGCAGCAGGTGAAGCCCTCTTCTCCTACTTTATCTCCAAACTCTGGAACACTCTACCCAGTCCACTTATGAATACCTCTTCACCTAAACAGTTTAAAACATTGCTAAAACCCCACCTCACTAACTCCTGTTTATGCACCTGCCACACCCCAGGCAAGAGTAACTGCCATCCTACTTGCCTATCTCACCTCTCAACTGTGATGCCTTCAGCTCTTCTGGCTACATCAAAACTCCTCTTGATCTATTATGCCTGTTTCACCCCGCCTACGCTTCCATAATAGAAAACGTCTTGTAAATGAACATTTAGTTCTACCCCTCAGGATGTATGTCCCTCCTATGAATCATATCTATTGAATCTAGTCATACAAAATTATTTACTCAATTTACTCAATCTTCTCTAGAACTATCTATGACTTGAAAAGTAAAATTGTTTTTGAATTTAGAATTGTAGCCAATCTGTTTTTATGTACATGAAATGTATATATTGCTGTATTTTCTTAAATGTTGTATCTATAATCTGTAATATCTACAATGTAAGCTATGTGTCTCATTTGTATTGTATTTTGGAGCTTTTCTCCCCGGGCCTCCAGTGAAAAAGGACACATGTCCAGATGGACTTTCCTGGTTAACAAATGTAAAATAAAAATTCTCTATAGAGTCTGCATGCCCCCCATGTCTATGTGAGATTCATCATGAGCTCCTATTCCCTTCCACATTACATTTCATTTACTGGACATGAACATAAGACAATAAACCTTTTAAGTACATTTAATATTCTACATCCCCTCCAGGTCTTTGTTTCTCTTCACCTTGTCTTCATCTGTCTGATGCCCCTCAGTGCCCCCACAGATTCCTTCCAATCCAATTGTTCTGATATTTATACCTCTATCTAATTGTGTGTTATGAACACACAGCTGTGGGTTCTGTGCAACCTAACTATATCACCGAAATGAATGAATGAATGAATGAATGAATGAATGAATGAATGAATGAATGAATGAATGAACACATACCTACAAATACATACATGCAGACATAAATACATACATACATATATACATAAATGCATACAGACACACAAATACATACATGCATAAATAAAAAAAAACTTGCATGGAACAAGGCAACTTGGCAATGGCTAGTTTTTCAAATCCTCTTTTACTTAAAGTATATTTATTTGAAAAAGTTGCAGAGTTTGTTAATTGTTGCTTAGATCTCTGTTGAAACTGTTGTCTCCCTGTTCTGAGAGACTGCTTTCCAATCTATCAGCAAATATACAGAGCTGAGTATATATATTTTTTTGTTTTAGAGTTTGTACTGTTAGTTGTTGCTTAGATCTCTGTTGAAACTGTTTTGTCCCACCCACACTCCCTATTTTTGGCTTGTAGTTTAAATTTGGTGGCTTTTGCAGTTGCCCGCCCCACTGCAGATTTGATCTGGGACACTCCCCCAGTCCCATCTCTTTACCACATCCTACCTAATAAACTCTTTCTGCACTTGCTTTTAGTCATTTTTAATTTAATTGCATATTTTAAACTGTGTTTGGTCTAATATTGCTACATACTCAAGTGTGCTAGCTTGCACTGCATGTGAATTGTTTTTACTACTGTTTTAGCTACTTTTCTGTAAAAAAAAAACTGTAAGCCTGTTTCCTACCTTTATTGTAACTAGTGTTCCAGATACAGATTTGCTGTTTCCAGGACTGTTTGTAAGCTTCTGAGCCCCCCAAACCTTTCTGTGTTGGAGGGAAGCCTTCTAGCTTATCAGTTTGAGTGGTAAGCACTAGGTAACCTGTCTACCACATAAGGAGTGGTTCTGGCCCAGAAATTGTAGTTATTGGCCATTTGGGCAATCTCTTCCATCTCTCTCAACTTTCTGATTTGAAAGCCTGCATTTGCACTTGTTTCTGTCCTGTAACTCATCTAGTGCATATACAGAGTCTTAGTTTTAGCACTTACATTTGCTTATTGTGCTCAGCACTTGTTCAGAACTTGTAAGCACTAAATAAGCTACTAATTACTATAGCACTCTATCTTCCTCATTATCTAGAGGAAAACAGTTTTTGTACTTACTTTTCTCATTTGCTTAGAGAAAACCAGCTCTTGTGCTCACTTTCCTCACTTGTCTAGAGGAAATTATTTTTTTATTCAGGCATGTCCAAGGGTCAGCTCCCAGTGTTCTCTTCTGTCTATCTGATGAATCTGGGTATCTTGAGGCAATGTAGAAATTGCCTCTTGTACACAGACAACCCTCTCCTCCTACCACCCAACACTACAACCTGTGAGAGATGCACTTATCTAGCCAAACTGGAGGTAAAGCTCTCTCCAACCAAGACTGAACTTGACAGTCATGAGGAGAAGGTAAACATTTGCACCACACCACACATCACATAGTCTCACTAAATCGACACCACCAAAATCCACACATAGTAACACAAAGACATTCGTGGAGGCTCTCAATAATAATCTGTCTAAGCAACAGAAACCTCCAAAGCAGAAACGCAAGCAACCTCCATACCCTAACACAACCCAAATGACACATAGCCCACAGACTCAGTGTGCCACTCAACCACAGCCAATAAGGCAAAACAACGTACCCACCACACTAGTCATAGGTGACTCTATAGTCAGGCACACTGATGACCCACTCACCAGGTGAAACAAGGAGAAGGTTACTGTCAGCTGCCTGTCGGGTGCCAGGATCCACCACATAACCCACACACTCAGGTCACTCCACAACAATTACAAATTTGACTCTGTCATTGTCCATGTTGGTGTGAATGACCTGAGATGTACCTCCCTGGACTACATGAAAAGACACATGGAAGAGCTCTCCGATCATGTAGCACAGGCAGGTATGACCGTAGCCCTGAGTAGCATTCTGCCATCGCCCAGAATGATACAGCAGTACAAGGACAAAATGATTGACTTCAACAATTGGCTAAGCTTCTGGTGTCATTCTAAGGGGATCCAGTATCTGTCTGCTTGGGATGACATGGTTGACAGACCATAATGCTTTGGCACAGATGGCCTGCACCTGTCGCCCCTGGGATTCTGGATACTGGCTAAGGCTCTTGCTGCCCCTATAGTGCCTTTTTTAGGCAAGGTTCAAATAACAAATTCACCACCATAACAGGAACAGGCAAGCAAAAACTGAGGGTAATGCTACTCAATGCTAGAAGTCTAAATTTCAAAATGCACTCACTCGAGGCACTCCTTAAAATGGAGAACATCGATATTTGTGCAGTGACTGAGACCTGGTTCAAGGCTCCAGAGAGCACCCCTGCACTACCAGGTTATAACTCATACCACACTTTTCGGCCATGAAACCTGGACCGAAACACCAAAGGTGTAGGTGTGTCCATATTCATTAAGGATATCCACACCTCCAGGCTAGTTGCTCAGCATAATGCATCCAAGGCTATCCAAGTGCAACTAACTGGGCAAAACTGCAATCCAAATTGTAGCTTGCTACAGATCCCCCACCATGCCCCAGGATTCCCACTCCTCTTTTCTTGATGTACTGGAAAATATTAGGGTTCAACCAAACACCCAAATAATGGGCGACTTCAACTACCCCACCATTAACTGGGAAAACTACTCGTGTACCAACTCCTTAGCTCAACGCTTTCTGGAATTCATAAACTCCAATGCCCTGGATCAACTTATCCACACCCCCACCAAGGGCAACAATATCCTAGACCTAGTCATTACCAACATGAGTGACTGGTTTCCACACCTGAAGTCAACTCCTCGTTGGTCCGATCCAACCATAAGCTAATCACCCTTGATATCCACATCCCACCCCCACCCCCCATTAAGGAAACCACAGTAAAACATTTCTCCAAAGCCAACTTCATGCTTCTTAAGACAGAAGTGGTGAACTTCATGACACCCATGCAGATAGACAATACAGTTACAACTGCTGAATCCTACACAAATGCACTCTATATGCACATACACAAGTGCGTGGATCATGCTATCTCAAACAGAACCAAGATGCTATCCTCCAAAAAAAGGAAGTCAATCTGGTGGTCCCCTGCCATAAACAAACTGTACAACAGAAGGAAGAAACTGTTGCAGAAGAGAGTAAAATCCCATGAGTGGAGGAGCTCCCTGGTCAGTCTCAGTAAGAAGCTGAGATCCCTTATCAGATCCTCCAAAGCTAGCTACGAAAACAAAATCGCCACTAATTCTATGGACAACCACAAAGCATTCTATAGCTATGTCAAGAATCTCAATGGCAACACCCAGATCTGCTCTGAGTTACAGCACAATGGCACGAAAATTACAGAACCAACTGATATTGCCAACATCCTGGCAGATAGGTTCAATGCTAAATTTACCCCCCCACCCCCTAAAGGGCCCATATCTATACAGGAAGAATGCAGAGTCCCTGTAATCACAACTACGCAGGTAAAAGCTGCACTCTCTAAAGCTACAAACACAGCATCCATGGGACCGGACAATATCCCAGGCTGCGTTTTACACGAACTTCAGAACCAACTGGTTCCCCACTTAAGCACCATGTTCAATAATAGCCTTACATCAGGCTTTGTGCCCACTGAATTGGGTATCCCACTCAACAAAGGGGGAGCCACCACTGATCCTGGGAACTATCGACCTATTAGACTGATGAGCCTGGTCTGCAAGGCCATGGAACGTATCATTATGGAACTCATAAACAAAGACATTAGTAACCTCCAAACTCTGGATCCCACCCAGTTCGGGTTTGTGAAAGGCAGATCATGCCTCCTGAACCTGATCGACTTCTTTGAGGCAGTCACCAAAGCCGTAGATGAGGGTAAGGTCATTCACTATCTTGACCTCGCCAAGGCTTTCAACACCATTCCCCATTCTGGAATTATAGCTAAACTCACTAACCTACGTATAAATCCCTTCATCACAAGATGGGTTGCCAACTGGCTCACTGACAGAACCCACACTGTAAAAGTTGCAGACTCCAAATCTGACCTCAAAGCAGTGACAAGTGGAGTACCACAGGGTTCTGTCCTGGGACCTCTCCTGTTTGGTATCTACTTCTCTGAAGTACAGACTAACACAGAAGGCCTCTAGCTAATGAAGTTCACAGATGACTGCAAACTAGGAGCCATAGTCAAGTCCCCAAATGATGTGGACATCCTACAGAAGGGTCTCGCTGAGACAGATGCCTGGTGTCAGAGCCATGGCCTTAAGCTCAATGCCAAAAAGTGCAGTGTCATCCCCTTTGGTAAAAACTCTGTACCCATGAATTACCACATAGACAGCAATCTACTTAACACCGAATGTGTGATAAGAGACCTTGGGACCCAGGTGGACAGTAGTCTCTGTTTGATAGTCGCATCACCACAGTAGTCAGGAAGTCCTTCTACATGGCACATCTCATCATAAAAGGGTTCTCATCCAGGACAAAAGAGGTTATTGTTCCCCTCTACTCGACGGTCATTAGACCCATTATAGAGTACAACGCCCTTTTGCAGCAGCTGGAAAGGCCACAGAAGTACCTCACAAAGAGGATTACTGGCCTCAAATAAATGCTCCACACTGACTGCCTCAAAAAACGCCAGCTTTACTCCTTAGCATATCGCCTACTCTGAGGTGATCGCTGCCTAACATATAAAGCTATGTCAAACCCAGAGCTGTTGGACATGCTACACCTAAAGAAATCCCAATTCATCTGAGCTACATGCTCTAGGGACCTAAGCCTTGTCACCACAATAAACAGGACATGCTGGAGGGATAGATTCCTGTCCCGGAGACTTCTCATACTCTAGAACAGGCTACCCATCTATGTCAAGCAAAGTTCTTCATTAGCACTCTAAGAAAAATCTGGATGGATGGGAAATAGGAAATACACCCCGGGGATCACTTCTGTGTCTCTGCTCAACAGTGGCACAGGAAAATAACTTTCTTGGGTGGTGTGAGCCAGGGAACCTTGTTGGCTAGGCTTACCTAGGCTCTTGGGCCAATAGCGTAGTACCTACCTATGAACCTATGAACCTAAGAGGCTGTGGATAGTGGTCACTCTGTGCACACTGCTTATCTCAACCTGACCAATACTTTTTACACTATTCCCCATGCTGGTATTATTGAAAAATTAGACAAGCTTAATATAAATCCATACATTGTCCTCTGGATTGCAAATTGACTGTCCAACAGATCACAAGTTATAAAACTCACTGGTTCCCATTCTGAATGTAACATAGTAACTAGTGGGGTGCCACAGGGATCAGTTCTGGGCCCTTTCTGAATGTAACATTGTAACTAGTGGGAAGCCGCAGGTATTCGTTCTTGGCCGTCACATGTTTGGTATACATTTTACAGACATCCAAGCTAATATCCCAGAACTGTGGTTTGTGACTGCAAACTAGGCACTCATCCACTGCTACAAAACAGCTTTAACATGGTCTGGAATATGCACAATACATGGTGTATCAAAAATGGTCTTAAACTAAATGAAAAAAGTGCGGCATAGTAACTTTGGTAAAAAAAGCTGCACCCACCTCATATGTTATTGTTAAATAAAATTAAGAATTCAATACACAGGAGGTTCAGATTCAAAAGTTTACTAGTGTACACCAGGAGGCAAAAAATGTACAAGTACAGAATTTTGTCTGACATGAAACAGGAAGCACACAATTTTATATAGGTTTAACATTCAAGCTATGCCCACCTTACTGACGTGATATGTCACAGGGCATCTACATCACTTTAGCTTACAAGCCTCTATTCATTTAATCTGTTGATGCTGTATATTTTAAAAAAAACTTTTCCTCTAGATACAATACGGCCTTGCTATCCAGCTGGTCAGTCATAATGTCTTTCTGTAAAGTTACTTATTCAAGGTTTCATATCAGTTCGAATACAATAGCAGCTTCAGTCTTTTAATGCATGTCTTTGTTCTCTGTTACACTTTCTCACACAGCTGCGTGCTGTCTAAGTAACACATATACAAGGCCAGATCATTCCAACAGGAAAGAGCAGAAGATTTCAATATTTCACGCATTTAATTTCCTGACCCAGCAGATAATTACTTGTGAAAAGCATAAACATTAAAACTTGCTAAGCTAGCATTCTGCCAGGGTCAGAGATCAGCTTTGCTTCAAGCCACACTGCAGTTTCAAAACTACTTCACATTTAGACATGAATTAATTTTACTACTATATGATTAATAGAATAAAATGCATTATATACTACTTTGCTTTTAAACTAGCATTTCTCATGTATTCAAATACACATTTTTCTAACATTTTCCCCCCTATTAATACTTTTTATTCTATTTTGAAGTATGCATAGTGTCATTTCATCTCCTAGCCTTTTCCACTCAGAATTTTCAGCTAGGTGAGTCATTCAATCTATACTTCAGAAAAAGCGTCATCTGAAATCAATCTTTCAATTTCAATATCTTGGTAGAAAGTTTCAGTAACAGATACATCAACAAAATCTTTGATTAATCTTTTCATGCAGGGAATTCCACAGCAATCACATGCTCCTATTAGGAGTATACCCACACAAATGGCAATCAGAATATTCATTAGGATGGAACCCCACCCCCCCAAATAGATTCTGGAAAAAGTCCGTCAGTGGGTTTGGGCCTGGTTCAGTCATGGCTGATACTTGCTGAATTACCTCTAGGTGGTTATTTATCTCATGACGATTGTCAGGAATAAAAGCACAGCATTCTTCTTTGATAATTATTTATTTTTATTTTATTTTACATTTGTTTACCGGGCTAGTCTAGCTGGATACATGTCCATTTTCAGTAGAGGCCCGGGGAGAAAAGCTCCAAGAAGAATAGAAGGTACAATTCATAAGGTACAGATGAAAACATTATAATAAAAAAGACAATAAAAATAACGATTGGCTTTACATACTGTTAAAATAGAGAATAAAAATAAACATTTGGCTTTACATACTGTAAAAAACAGGCACAGAACTTAAGTAAATAGTCTCACATGTTTCAACTGTACGGCCTAGAGGGAAGAGGTTAAATTCTGGGGTGGTAAAGGCCCGGACTTTTTTGTTAGTCAGGTTTGGTACAGGGGCATAACCAGTGGGACTTGAGGAATTTTGAATTGGTTGCGAGGTCATAAGTCTTAGGCTGGTTGGGAGGAGTTCCATAGCCTACCAATGGAGTTGGCGTAGAGAGCATCACCTCCAGAGTTGTTAGATTTGACGGTTTGTACCTGGACACTTTTAGAAGATCTGAGGCAGGTTAGGTTGGAGTAGGGGGTAAGTATTTTATTCAGTGAGGGGGTTTTGTCTGGTTGGTTAATTATCTTAAATGCCTCAGTGAGTTGGTTGATTTTGAGAATGTTGGGCAGTTCTAACCATTCAAGTGCCTTTATGTTTAGGCAGTGGTGGGTTCGATAAGGCATCCCTGTTATGAATCTGGCTATATGGTTATAAGCTGTAGAGAGTTTATTTAGCTCACTCTTGTTGAGGAATGAAAATATTGGGGAGGCATATAGGAGGGTGGAGAGGAGATGGGTGCGAGCTATAGTTAGTTTGGTGTGTGGGGTTAAGAAGTTATTTATTCTATACATGGAGCCTAGTTTCTTGTTAACAGAGTTAATGGTTAAGTTGATGTGCATATCAAATTTGAGCTTGTGGTCGATGGTCACACCGAGTAGTTTGGTGTAGGAGACAGGCTCTATGATGGTGCCATTGGTGGAAACCACGTGGAAGGTAGGGTTATTGGTATTTGGAGGTTCTTTACCTTGGCAGGTAGATACAGAGGGAAAAAATAGCAGTAACTTGGTTTTAGTAGGATTTAGTAAAAGTTTTAATTCTGAGAACCATTTTTCGACTATAGTAAAGCAATACTGGGTTGTAGCTTGGAGTTTGGTGAGAGAGATGTCAGAGCAGATCAGGGTGGAGTCATCTGCATATTGAATGCAGGAGGCTTTAGGGATGACTGAGTGAAGATCATTTATGAAGACAGAGAAGAGAAGGGGACCAAGTATAGAGCCCTGGGGAACACCAATGTTATTTGGGAGTAGGTCAGATAGCTTGTTTTGCCACTGGACGGCTTGTTTTCTACCAGTGAGGTAAGCATTAAACCAACTAATAGTGAGGTTACTAAGATGTAGGGTTTCCAAGGTGTGGAGCAGGAGCTGGTGATTGACCATGTCGAAGGCTTTTGATAGGTCAAGAAAGAGAACGGAGGATATTAATTTATTGTTGCGGTTGTTGTTGACTGAGTCAACAAAAGAGAGAAGGGCAGTGGTTGTGCTATGATGGGGCTTAAAACCATGCTGGGGGTGGGACAATAGACTATTAAGGGTGAGGTAGTTTATGAGCTGTTTGTGAACACACCGTTCCATAATTTTGGCTAGTGGAGACAGTATTGCAATGGGTCTGTAGTTGGATGTGTCCGTGGAGGTCCCCCCTTTGTGAAGAGGGATGATATAGGAGATTTTCCAAATAGAGGGAATGGTAGCTTCAGCTATGGTTCTGTTAATCAAGATTGATATGGGATAGGCTATGGCATCTGATGCAATTTGTAAGTAATCTGCTGGGAGATGGTCCGCCGCCAGGGTGGTTGGTTTGAGCTTTTTCAGAAGGGATGATATAGGAGGTGGATATTGGCTGTAAGTTAAAGGAGGGGTGGTCTGGGTCATTAGTTAGGGTTACCAGTGTGGGAGTAGAGGAAAGTTGACTGGCTAGGGACTGAATAGTCTCGGTAAAAAAAGAGTTAAAGGTGTTGGCTATTTCTTCTGGATGTTTCCCAATGAGTTTCTCAGGGGTGGGAGTGGTGGATTTGCCAGGATGGAGGAGATTACTGAATCCAGCCCAAAATTTCTTTGGGTTATGCTGATGTTTATCCTGGAGGTGACAGAAATATTGTTTTTTATCTGTAGTAATGGCAGTTTTTGTTGAGTTTCTAAGCTGTTGAAACTTAATGCGATCTAGGGGAGTTTTGGTAGCTCTCCATTTGTTCCAGGCTTCGTCCCAGAGTTTAATTTTAGTTTTGGTATCTCCTGTTAACCAAGGTGCAATTCGTACCTTGGTTCTGATAAGTCGCTTTGGGGCGTGGGAGTCAAGTATCTTAAGGAAAGTGTTGTTAAAATATGACACGCTCTCATCTAGGGATAAAGTTTTTAGGATAGACCAATTACAAGATTTGAGTTCTGCAAGAAATTGGTTAGGGACAAATTTCTTGTTGTTTCTAATTAGTCTGGTTGGGGGGGGGTTAGTAGATGGGCATTTGAGTTTTCTGATATAAGTAATAAGGTGGTCACTAAGGTCGTTGGGAATGGTCCCTGTATAGTTATTTGTACCCTTGTTGGTAAGAATCCAGTCAATAGTACTCTTTTGTTGAGCTTCCTATTCTAGTGGGAGATAGAATATTTTGGGAGAAACCATGTAGGTTGATAGGGTGGGGATTTATGTGTTTGGAGTAGAGGGACCAGTCAATGTTGAAGTCTCCTAGTACTAAGGTTTCTTGAGGGAAATTGGTGGCTAACCAGCTGAGGGTTTGCTCTAGGTTTTCTAAGTTCTTTCCTTTTGGTATATAGATTACTACAAGATTAATACTTTTTTGACTGTTTAAGCATAACTTTAGGGCAATCAGTTCTAGGTTAGAGACCTTAGGGGGTTGGAGTGGATTCCTTATGACATTCAATGAATTCTTAAACATGACAGCTGTTCCCCCACCCTTTTTAGTTAACCGGTCAGCCCTAAGGATATTATACCCGGGTGGGATAATTTCTTCATCCTTAGTGCCTGGTTTGAGCCATGTTTCCGATAGGCACATAATGTCAGGGGAGTGGGTAGCTAGCAACGCATGTAAGTTGTGAACTTTGTTATTAATGCTTCTTAGATTGAGGTGAAATATAAGGAGGGAGCCAGCAGAACTTCCGGCGGAATTCAAAGGTATAGAGCCTCGGGCGGTGTTAGGACCTGGGTTGGGGTGGATATCGCCATCTTTAGTGATACATTTTTTCAGGTGGTCTAGTAGTCTTTGGCGTGCACGTACTACCTCTAGCCGCTAGGGTGAAGTCAAGAGCCATCCGATTTTGTAGCACAACAGTTCTCATTGCATTCAGTTCATCAGTCACCAATTCTAGGGCGGAAAAAGTTGCATTACTCATTACTTCGAGAAGTTTCGACAACTTCCTCAGCTCCCAGATCAATTTGACTGCTCCATAGGCTGGGAATATTCCTGCCCAGGATATAACACTGTCACTCAAGTCCATATGAGTCAATTCGCTTTTGTCTTTTACTGAATTATGATCTTTCCAACCAGCTTCGATCTTCCCAACTGGATTCACAGGTTTCTTAACTGGACCTTCGGATTTTTGAGCTGTTTCTCTTACATTTCGTATCTTACCCAAAGGTAATTCTGCAGTATGTCTTATTGCCGGAAACAAGTAACCCAAAAAACAACTGCCGGACCAATTCTCAGGCAACCATTTATATGCCTTTTTCCCACAAATAAAATAACAGTTTTCTACTTTAGTACTAATACGCATCAGCCCTGCATGAAACATTTTCTGATCTATAACTGACAATTGTTTAAACAAAACTGGATTTTTTTGAATGTCACTCATAGTTGTTTTCAATGAGTTCAAATACGAGTCATAATTAGTATTGCAAAAAGTATTGCCATTACTATTCTTAATATAACATCGGTAAGATATAGTTATATTGCAATTGCTCCAGCCCACCTGGAGAGTGTCATTTTTATAGAAACATACAACTCCTTTTTGTGTGACAGGTAAAAATAAAGCTATTTTGTCCTGTGATCTTGCAGTTCCTGTGTCGAAAAGTAAATTCTCCCAAGTCTCATTTATCCCCAAATTGACAGCGGACATTATCAGTCCTCCATATGCTGTTGGTATAGCTGTACAAACCCAGCAATTTGAAATGTTCATAGTCTCTGCATACACATGTTTCATGGCTAGATATGTGTTAAAATTTGGATGCCAGTCTATAGACGTTTCATCACGCCTTCCCACTTTCACTTGTGTGGTTGTGTGTAGGATAAACCACAGCAAGAGGAAAATTGTCACAATTACAGTTAATAAATGTACACACAACAAAATGATTATGCAACATCTCTGGGGTTGATCTAAACTTCTATTCGCTTTGTTTTTGGCCATCTCGGTCTGGTTGTGTATCAGTCACAAAGTTTTTATCAAGTTGAAAGTTCTTTACCGGTTTACAATGCATCAAATGAACCCAGGATGTCCTCTCAGCCACTCTAACTGCAGTAGGCGTTGCCAACAGAACCTGGTACGGTCCCTCCCACTTTGGACTCGCCCAATTCTTCCTTTTTGTCACTTTCACCCAAACGTATGTCCCAGGAACCAAGACTGCTTCCACCGGTCTGGTCTGTTCCTTATCTGAAAAAGAGTTAAACTGCAAAACAGATTTATTTGTTAACAGTTTCCTCATATAACTAGCTAATGAACTGTCAGCCTCTTGCTCTGCAGGCATGAGAGCTTTCCACTGAGGCACATAATATGCTCTCCCAAAAACCATTTCAAAGGGAGTCAAACCCTTTACATTTGGAACCGTTCTCATACTCAGCAGTGCTAAAGGCAGACAGTATATCCAATTCTTTTGGGTCTCCTCTGCTAGCTTCCTAAGTTTATTCTTTAGGATACCATTGTACCTTTCCACCAGTCCTGCTGACTGTGGGTGGTAAGCACAATGGTTCTTTAAGGAGATACCAAAAAATCTCCCAAGCTGGTGAATCGTTTGATTCACAAAATGTGTGCCATTGTCACTATAACTCCTTTCCGGAATGCCAAATCTAGGGATTACTTCTTTTATCAGGGCTTTCACCACTGTTGCTGCATCCAGGTTTTTGGTTGGAAAAGCTTCTACCCATTTAGAAAACATCTACAATAACTAAACAAAACTTTTTTCCCTTCACATTTATTCAATTCTATGAAATCCATACAAATAGTATGGAACGGGTATGGTGGTATAGGAAAACTTCCTTGCTTGGTTTTAAATGCCCCTTGTGCGTGATGCTTGTTACAAGTATGACAAGCTGCACAAAATTTTTTGGTGTAATTTGTGTATCCGTATGTTTGGAATATTCGATTTACTAACTGTACCATCCCCCCTGTTGAGACATGGCACTGCCCATGGCTCAACAAAGCTGCATATCTAAATAAATTAGACGGCAATATTGGTTTTCTTTCTTTGGAAATGTACAGTCCATTCTCAAGAATTGCACCTCGTTTTACCCATTTTTGTTTTTCTGCTTTTGTAGTAAGCGTCTGCATTGTTTTTAACATGTCTAAATCTAAAATCTCAGAGGTTTGTAATTCCTCATTTAAAAGTAAAGCTTCTGAGTCTGAGGCTGCTTGCTTTGCAGCTACATCAGCTCGTGCATTGCCTTTCGAAATCTTATCCTGCTGTTTTGTATGAGCTACACATTTACAAATAGCTACTTTGGTAGGTAACTGAATAGATTCTAATAACTCCAAAATAAATTGCGCATGATTAATAGGTTTTCCACTAGATGTTATCATTCCTCTATTTTTTCATTGTTGTGCGAATACATGTACTGTAGAAAAAGCATACTGACTATCAGTATATATGTTCATACTTTTGTTTTTTGCTAAAGTACATGCCCTTGTCAAAGCTATCAATTCCGCTGCTTGTGCAGATAAGTTGTGTGGTAAGGATTGAGCTTCTAAAATTTCAGTGTCTGTAACTACTGCATACCCCACCAGATTCTTCCCTGTAGGACCCCTTCTGCATGAGCCGTCCACGTAATATGTCACCTTGGCATTATCCAAGGGCATATCTGTAAGATCTTGTCTAGGTAAAGCTAACTGTTCAATTTCCTGCAGGCAGCTGTGTGGTGTGCCCTCCGCAGGAGTTGGAAGCAATGTTGATGGATTCAATGTCGTACATCGTTCAATTGTCATATGAGGTTGGCTCAGCAGTATAGTCATACATGAAAGATGTCTAGCAGGAGAAAGGTATGCCACTTTCTCTTGCAGTAAAATTATTGCAACTGCATGAGGCACTCTCAATGTGAGAGGGTGGAATAACACCACTGAGGCCGAAGCCTGTACTGCCATTGCGGCTGCAACTACTGCTTGTACACAGTGAGGCAAAGATTGCGCCACTGGGTCTAACTGTGATGAATAGTAGGCTATGGGGCTTTGTTTGTCCCCATGTTGTTGCGTCAATACTGACGTCATATATCCTTGCTTACAATCTACGGTCTGAAAGAACCGTTTGTGATAATTTGGAAGTTCTAAAACTGATGAAGAAGCTATCAATTGCTTCAACCTGCAGAAAGCCGTTTCTGCTTCAGTTGTCCATTGTAAAATATCTTGTGCTGCCATTGGTGTCTTATATATCAAGTCAGTCAGTGGAGCAGATTCCAAAGCATAATTTGGTATCCATCTCTGACAAAAGTTGGTTGTACCTAAGAAAGACATCATTTCTTTCTTGGTTGTTGGTTTGGGTGCTTGCAAGATTGCTGTTTTTCTTTCCTCATCTAGTATTCTACCTTCATTGGATATTACATATCCCAAGTATCTAACTTGTTTTCTCCAAAGTTGTAACTTACTTTTGTTTAATTTGTGTCCTTGTGTTGCTAAAAATTTCAATAATGCTACAGTATCCTCCCTGCACAGTTGCTGGGTGGGGGCTGCTAGCAAGATGTCATCTACGTAAAGTAGAATTTGACTACCTCCCGGTGGGGTAAACCCTGCCAGGTTGTTAGCCATTTCTTGTGCAAATATTGTTGGGCTCTCACAATATCCCTGTGGTAGTTGAGTATACGTATACCTTTTACCCTGAAATGTAAATGCAAACCAATATTGACTATCAGGATGTATAGGTATTGAAAAGAAAGCATTGCTAATATCTACCACAGAGAAATACTTCTGTTGCGGTTCTAAATCATTTAACAAAGTATGTGGGTCTGGCACCGTGGGTGCTCTAGGCATTACTGCATTGTTTACAGCTTGTAAATCTTGTACCATCCCCCATTCCCCGTTTGCTTTTTTAACAGGAAATAGGGGTGTATTACATGGTGAATCAGGAGATTCTACCAGTACTCCTTCTTTGAGTAATGCTGCTATTATAGGCTTAATTCCTATTTCTGCATCCTTTCTCAAAGGGTATTGTCTTTTCTGTGGGCTAAAAGCTGACTTTGGGGTAATTGTAACTGGTCCTGCTGTTCGAATAAGTCCTACATCTGACTTGCCTGTTGACCAGAGAGTTGTTGGAATTTCACATAAGGCCTTTTCTTCTTCTAATAAAAATGCTAATCAGCTGTCCTCGCTAGATTGCAAGTGTACAGCTGGATGTGTCTGTGTCAACCAATTCAGTTTTTGTTTTTGTATCCCTTGTTCTGACAGTTCTAAATCAGTCTGTTTCTCCCATCTTGTTACTTTTTCTCATAAATCTGCCCATTTAACACTTTTGTTCCTTGTCAAGCTGACATGTGGCAACCGATTTGATCTATACAATGCAAAGAATTCTTGAGGTAATGAACAGCTAACTACACTGTTCCCCTCAGTATCCCAGTACAAAGTACGCAAAACCAATCTAGTTGCACGATTTTTAAACAATTCTTGCTCATATTCTCTATCAGATCCTGGTGTAGTACAGTAGTATAGAGTACAGTGTAATAAATGCTGTCAATCAGTGTCAAGGGAGGGGGCTTTACTGATGGCTACATTCATCAGTTCCTCGGTTACTGCCTCTGGACCAGTTGTGACTAGGTCCTGGCTGTACCAGTAAAAAGTTTCACCCTCCAGTCGCACTACAAAGGTATCCATTTGTCTCTGTGCCTCCATACCTTGTACAGTTGGAACTACTGCTATGCCAAATATCTGCATAAGGTCCCTGCCCAATGGGTTTACTGGACACTTTGCAGAAACAACTATTTTACTTCTCTGGGTCATACCTGAAACAGGGTCAGTTATTGCTATATCAAGGGAAAGTGGTTCCCTGTATAGCTGTCCATTTGCGGCTTTTACTAGTATATAATCAGGTGATTCGGAATGTTCTGGTAACTTGGAGGGGTGTATCAAAGTCTGTGATGCTCCTGAGTCACACAGGAATTTGACTTCCCTTCCCTCCACCAGAAGTGTAACTTCTGGTTTTGTATCTGCCAAGTAGAGCTCTAAGCTCAATAATGCTAAGTCCAAAATTTCACTTTCTTCATCCTCCATATCTACTTGCACTTCCTCTACTCCTTCTATCACATTTACATTTGTTTTCTGTTTATTAACTTTTCCTGATGATTTCTGACTTTCACTTGATGTACCCTCACTATCATATAGTCAGTCCTCATCTCCCTTATCTTCTGTGATTACCTTTTTGTTTTGCCTACAATCCCTTGCTAGATGTCCCTTTTTCCCGCACTTGAAGCATTCACCTCTCTTTTTCCTCTCTTCAAAATCTTCTGATCATTTGTCAGACTGTTTGTTTCCCTAGGTATTTTTCTTGCCCTTTTTACCTGACTGTAATACAAATACTTCAGCTCCGTCTTCAGCAGTGAAGACTTGTGCCTTCTTTTTCTTTTTACTATTAAAATGTCTCTCAGCATGTCTAGCGTATTCGAGTAAGGCTTGTAGCCTCCCTGTTCGATGATCTATCATATGCTTCGTAATGAAGCTACTAATAGGTGCAATGCAACCTTTCAAAAATGCATTTTTTAATTGTTGTTCATACGGGGAATCATTCGTTTGGTTCTCAGGAACCGACATACCACTATGATTATTAAAACATTCTAATAATCTAGCATAATATCCATCTATTGTCTCATTTTCCTGTTGTATGCATTGATTAATGCAAGTCCAGTCTGCTCTAGGTTTCCATTTCTCAGAGATTTGGTCTGTCAGACCTTTCACTCTGTTGTCTAACTCTGCGTCACTATGTGGGAGTGGTCTAAGCTCTGCATTACGAGGATTCCAGGTGCCACAAATCATGTACCAATCTGGACCTATAATTTGTCTTACTACTTTTTCTACTTCCTCCCCATTCAAGTGGTAACTTAACCTCATGCCTTGTAAATCTTCTAAAAATTTCGTAAAATTAACTTTCGGATGGGGAATTCCCTCAGTAGCCTTCCGGATGTCTTCCATTGTCCATGGTCTATTTACTAAGAGTGTTGGATCCTGCCCTTCCTGTCCTGCCTGAGGATTTGGAACTTCTATAAGTGGGCATATTTCTTCCTCACTCTCATCCTGTAGATTTCTCTCTATTTGGTATGATTCTGTGTCCCTATGTGTTTTACGTGTTCGGGACCTAGTCTCAATAGGATCTCTAACAAATGGTTGTGTTCTTACTGAAACTTCAGGATAACGCGGAGGCGGACCAGCCTGTCCACTCGCTTCATATCCTGAAAAGGGTAAGGGAGGGGGTAAGGGAGGAGGAGGAGGAGCTGTCGCTATTACCAAGTTATTATCCTCTTTGTCTAAAAATAATGTTTTTGAATTTTTAAGCTTCTGTTCTCTACGATTTGCTTCCTCAATCCACCTGTGTGCTTGAGGAATGCCTAGTTGGCGTTGCTTTTTTGCCTGACCTCCCGCATCAGATTTAAGCTGTTTAAGGAGTTTAACTAGTGAAGTTTTATCTAGTTTACCATCAAATTCATATTTATTAACCCATTTCATATAATACCTAACGTTATCAGAACGTTGTAATTGCATGTGTTTAGCGTCTTGGGTTGGGGCGGATCTCGCGAGGTTTTAGTGCACTGATTACCCATGTCAAAGAAAATGTTACGTAACCCTTTTTTATCACGTGATATTAAGTTCTTAGTTCCTGTTTACAGTTTATCTAGAATAACTGTCTACCTTATTCTGTTACCCTGATCTATGACCAAATATACAGTACTTCCTTTTGTCCCTGATCTGCAAAACAAATCTTGACAACAATATACTGTAACCTAGTCCCTGATCTAAAACAGAAAAAAGGCAAATTCTTCCTACCTGAGCCTCCGGTATTGAAAATCGTTCAAGTTCCGCTTTTCGGCCACAGATCAGAAAGTGGCCAGCCTCTTTACACACGACAATTCAGTCGGAGGTCTTTTCACTCAAGAAGAACCATTTCGGTAACTTCTCCTGCGCAGTATTCGACCACCGATATGCTCTGATCTGCGGCTTACCAAGGGAATTCCGTCTGCGAAGGACCAAACTGTTAAATAAAATTAAAAATTCAATACACAGGAGATTCAGATTCAAAAGTTTACTAGTGTACACCAGGAGGCAAAAAACGTACAAGTACAGAATTTTGTCTGACATGAAACAGGAAGCACACAATTTTATATAGGTTTAACATTCAAGCTATGCCCACCTTACTGACGTGATATGTCACAGGGCATCTACATCACTTTAGCTTACAAGCCTCTATTCATTTAATCTGTTGATGCTGTATATTTTAAAAAAGCTTTTCCTCTGGATACAATACGGCCTTGTTATCCAGCTGGTCAGTCATAATGTCTTTCTGTAAAGTTACTTATTCAAGGTTTTATATCAGTTCGAATACAATAGCAGCTTCAGTCTTTTAATGCATGTCTTTATTCTCTGTTACACTTTCTCACACAGCTGCGTGCTAAGTAACACATATACAAAGCCAGATCATTCCAACAGGAAAGAGCAGAAGATTTCATTATTTCACACATTTAATTTCCTGACCCAGCAGATAATTACTTGTGAAAAGCATAAACATTAAAACTTGCTAAGCTAGCATTCTGCCAGGGTCAGAGATCAGCTTTGCTTCAAGCCACACTGCAGTTTCAAAACTACTTCACATTTAGACATGAATTAATTTTACTACTATATGATTAATAGAATAAAATGCATTATATACTACTTTGCTTTTAAACTAGCATTTCTCATGTATTCAAATACACATTTTTCTAACAGTTATAAATGGTATTCCTCTTCAGAAAGATACCTAAGGTCATAAAAAATGTAGGTACTTATGAGGAATACTCTCTCATTCAATCATCATGTTTCCACCACAGTCAGCAAATCCTTCTATCTGAGGCAGTTAATTTCCGAGGGAATATCTGCAAGGTCCAAAGAAGTCATTCTACTGCTGTTGCCTTCCCTTATCAGTCTGATCAATGAATACAGTGCCCACTTTGGTGTATAAAAATCCAAGCATACTGATCCACTGCAAAGGCCCCAAAAATATTAAAAGTCTTAAATTCTTGAATGACTCCAACAGATTAGCATGACTCTTGTTATACTCAGTAGCCTACAGACTGCGGAGAGGTAATGTCTCACTTTTCAAGCTATGAAAGTCCCAGTCCTATTTGACCTTGTATTTCTTTGCAAACTCAGTGGCCCACAAACACCCACACTAAGGACCTAAATCTACACCTATAAGTGAACAAGACTTGGTGGAAGGATAGATGCCTAACTCAGTGTATTCCTAGGCTAAGGAATAGGTTACCACTGCAGGTTACCATCTATGGCCCTGCTCTATTTGGGAGATGAGCACTGTGAAGTACTTGAAAGGGGTCTGCTTAAAGATGTAACTGGTGGGTATCTTATGGTTCTCACGATCACTTGCCTAGTATGTTCCTTTGTTCCTACGAAAGAAGTTTGCCAAACTGACCTTTTTTCTTATTCATGTTTGTTCTACAAAGGTGTGTCCCATAGTAGATATGACAGTGGAACTTAGCCATACAGACAGCAGCACTGTGGCTTTTCTCATATTTTTACTATGGCTTCTTCTACTTCTAATTATAGCACTAAATACAACAGTTAGTGGCCTTGCTACTACGTGACTTCTCCTGTGGCCACAAGGTGAATTCTTTCATGACATTATTGCAATCGCTGGGCCATGGTTGACTGTCAGAGCTCTGCTGAAAAACAAAAACATGCTAAAAATTGTTCTTTTACACTTTGCTGTGTTTTATCCCCTAACCATTTACCTAATCATTTTTATGTTACCCAATATGATAAATATTTTTGTGCAGCTTATTGCCAGAGGCTTCCTGAAGTCTATGTGTCCCATTATCTAGTATAAAATATTGCATTAATACAAAATTTGATCCTCATCGGCATCATCTCTCCTTTCCCTTGTCATATCAACAGTGACCAGACTACCTAGAGTCAATGTTCAGACTGCCGAGTGGCTGGCCCTGATGCAGGCTTAAGATAACTGGCAGATATTGTCACAAAAGGCCACATTATGCATGGTGCCCAGCACTAAAAAATTATCATCAGACTAACAGAAAAGACATGAAATTGGAGTATTTGTTCTTAACAAGGAATAAAGCTTTAATGTGGTGTCTATACAGTTTAAAACTCTTGCATAACCAGCTTCCTAGAACAGTATCTTTCAGCAAACATGGGGTTCAGCTCCATAAAGACTTTGAAACTTTAGATAAAAAGACATTTGTGATAAGGTAATACAGTTATGCAGTTAGTACCTCATTATACGTAATTGTACTTAATGAAGTGCTAACTTCATAACTGTGTCACCCTACAAGAACAGACATATTTTGTACCATAACTAGCTGCACAGAAGGCTTAAGCAGTTTACTTAGTGACCTTAACATAATAAAGAATCAAATGTAAAGTAAATGAATGAACGAATCAGTGCAAACCATACGACTGATTTGTGTGTATGTACAGCCATACAAGCACACAGCTCTGTGAAAAAATAATTTTGCAGTTTTAGGAAGTGATTATTCTTCCCGATATGCTGTTTGTTCTTCCTTCTCCCTCAACCTTACTGTTCAGGATAATAACCTCACATCACCCCATCATGATCTTGTGAACCACACAATGTCATAGTGAGAAAAGTTATAGTACTTGTAGTGTCAGGTCATATACTTTCCTTTCCATCCCACAAGCCCTTCAGTTGGCTTTTTTCTGGACTCCTTGAAGCAGCCATCTTCTTGTATGACTTCCACACCTACAGGGATGGAGGATCCATGATGTGGCCTCCAAATCCCTAGGAAATATGGAAACATTACTTTTTTTTGTCTTCTGGAAGATACACTTTTGAATCTTTCTGCTACTTTTACTGCCCTCTCAATCAGCTTTTGGTAACCACATGCAGACGTGATTAACATCCCTAAATCATTTTCTTTGCTCTCTTGTCAACCGTTCGGGTGCCCCAGCTGCTACTTCAGATGAGGGCTGCTGTGACCAACCCACAGTACTTTGCATTTGTCTGCACCAAACTTCATCTGTTACTTTTCTGCTGAATTTGTTAACTATCACAAATGCTTCTTTACCTACTGTCACACACTGCTGCACCTAAGTTTGTGTCGTCTGTGAAGAGAATAATCTTGGTATCGGTTCTTCACATATCCCTGAAATAAACACATTGAAGAGTACTGCCTGGGTCCAGAACCAAGCCCAGTAGTGTTGTACATCTTTATTTATGAGATGTGAATTCCCTCGGTGTCCTACCAGCCAACCATACAGCAGTTACGTTTTCCATTCTCTACCCTCCTGTCCTCATCATGTACAGGACTAAGTAAAGGCCTTGGTGAAACTGAGACAAACCACATCTACCAGTACTTCCCTCTCATAGGTTAATAGGTTCATAGATAATTACAAGGAGACCATTGTGGTGCTTAATTTATCAACTGACCCAAAACACTGTCTGGTTAAGCGGTTTAATCAAGGTCACATAGTAGACAAATGGAGGCTGAGGGAATCAAACTGTGTGCCACAGGAAGTATCTTATTAACGGCTCATAGCCTTAATATGTTTTTTAATTTCTCCAAGTGTTTTGGGTTTCTAATACCATGACAGGAATGGACCCCATTCCTAAGTCAAAGTACGATTAAAGTTCATGAAATTAGTATTGTTTCAATCTTTGATGTCAGCCAAAAGTGCTCTTCGCAGCACCCGCAGTGTGCCCAGTAATGACTCGTTCTGCAATTTGAATGGAGTTACATGTATTGGTAACATATCTAAATACGACTGTAAATTCTTTTTTATAAGACCCGTTGCTCCTACTACTACTGGAACTATCTTTCTTCCACATTGCTCTCGTTTCTGCCTGCAAATCCTGATATTTTATGGCTTTGTGTCTCTCTGTACGCAAGACACTGTAATCACTGGGTGTGACAATTTCAATGATCAATGCTAGTCTTGTCTTCTTTTTTTGGACCACTATATCTGGTTTTCTAGCATCTATCTTTTGAACTGTTGGTAATGGATGATCCCATGTGAAGTAGACTTCTTCATTTTCTATAATGTTTTGTGGCTCGTGTTTCCAGTGTTTTTCAGTCACTTCAGTACCGTAATGTCTGCAAATCCCCAATGCAACAGTCTCACTACATTATTATGCCTTTCACTATACAATTCTCCTGCCATTAGTATGTTGCAACCAGCAACAAGGTGTGCAAATGTTTCCAATTCAGTTTTACAAAACCTACATTTGTCTGTTTCTCCCACATGTTCAATGGGCTTTACAAACCAATGTGTACGCAGCCCACTGTCTTGGGCCACCAATATTAACCTTTCATCTCTTGGTTTGAATTCACCTATCCTTAGCCATTCCTGCATTCATTCCTGATCAACATGAGATTCTTCCAGAAGTTTTCTATACTTGCAAGTATATTTATGCTTTTACCACATTTCTTGCCTTAATCTTCTGTGCTAACTGCCAGATGAAAACAAAAACCACTCAACCACTCCTCATTGGGAATTCAAACCCCTGTTTCCTACATTAAAGGTGGGGGCAGTCAACACTATACTAATAGGGCCAAGCTGTTTTGTAAACTAGTTATAAAACTGGACCAAATTTGGCTAACAGCTTCTTCTGTTTCTAAACTCATGTTGGTTGTTATTCTCTAGTGAAGCAATTTGACTTTCCTTTAGGATGCTTTTCATGACTTTTTTTCTGCCACTGCTATTAGGTTAACAAGGTTACCATGCTTGTTGAATTCCAGTTCTCAAGCACTTTTGCACAAGCCAGTGATCTGTTGAAGATCTCCCTACAAAGATGTAGCAGCACTCTGGTAAGAGCGTGGAGGACCCTGTGCCGTATCCTCTTTATAAAGGCAGACCGTTCCTTTTTATGCTCCGCCCTCTCCATTCTGGTGTTTGTCATGCGCTCTCAGTACTTTATCCTACCTTACAGCATGGAACCCTCCCATTTATTTCCTCTGTGCATTCTGAAGTGAAGTATGCATTTAATGCTTCTGCAGTTTTATACTTCATTTACCCTCTTCCTCTCCTTGCTCAACATGGACAGGTCTGTCGCTTGTGTTCTATTTTTACTGTATACCTACATAACCATTTGTTGTCTCTCCAAGCCCCTTCTGTTACTCAGCTCTCTTTTAGCTTGTCCCTTTGCTGGTCTCACATCCTTTCTTGCCCCTCTATGTGCTTTCTTGCACTGTGGCTCTTATACTCACTTCCCATTTTTATCTACCTATTGCATACCCTGTCTTTTGCCTTAATCCTAGTTGCACTTTCCCATGCAACCATACTTTTCTTTTCCTTTTTGTCTTTCTGTCTCTTTTTCATCTTCTTTTTCTTTTGGCTGTTCCCATTAGGGGTCGCCACAGCAGATCATCTGTTTCCATTTCTTCCTGTCCTCTGCATCTTGCTCTGTCACACCAACCACCTGCATGTCCTCTCTCACCACATCCATAAACCTTATCTTAGGCCTTCCTCTTTTCCTCTTATCTGGCAGCTTCATCCTTAGCATCCTTTTCCCAATATACCCAGCATCCATCCTCAGCACATGTCCAGACCAACGCAATCTCAACTCTCTGGCTTTGTCTCCAAACCTTCCAACCTGGGCAGACCCTCTAATCTACTTATTCCTAATCCTATCTACCTCGTCACACCCAGTGTAAATCTTAACATCTTTAACTCTGCCACATCCAGCTCTGACTCCTGCCTTTTTGTCAATGCCACTGTCTCCAACCCATATAACATAGCTGGTCTCACTACCCTCTTGCAGACCTTCCCTTTAACTCTTACTGGTACTCATCTGTCACAAATCCCTCCTGACACTCTTCTCCACCCACTCCACCATGCCTGTACTGTCTTCTTCACCTCTCTTCCACACTAACCATTACTCTGAACTGTTGATCCCAAGTATTTAAACTCATCCACCTTTGCCACCTCTACTCCCTGCATTCTCTTCATTCATCAGCCCCTCAAAGTTCTCTTTCCATCTGTTCAACACACTCTCCTCGCTTGTGAGTACATTTCCCTCATTATCCTTTATCACCTTACCTGCTGCACATCTTTATTAGCTCAGTCCCTCTGTCTAGCAAATCGGTACAGGTCCTTTTCTCCCTCCTTAGTGTCTATCCTTTCATACAACTCTTCATACGCCTTAGCCCTGAGTACTGCATCTCTGGTCCATAGTTTCTAAATCTGAGATCAGGGTGATCACTGCTGGTTAATGGCACCCTAACCCCAGCTGTCTTGGTTCTGACACCAACCAAAATTGTATGTTTTCTGATTCTGTTCTTTATTAATTGGCTGAACCTCTCCTGGCCAGGATGGTAATTAACTCCTGACTCCTCTCTATATGTGAGAATGGAAAATTTCCAGTCTTGTCTTTATAGATGGAACTTTCTCATGTATATAACCTGCTTCCTCCTACATATTTTTAATCCATCATTGTATTTTTTCATTGCATCCAGTTTCATCAAAATTGGATTATTTTAAGATTTACACCCTACAGTAAGATTCTGCAGTTTTGACATTGTTTGTTTTGTAGGAAGCACATGAGGAAGCCTTCTGCCTGGGGGTGTGGGGCTTTCCCTTAAAAAAAAAACAAACAAAAAAAACCTTTGTGCTTTCTAAACTGTTAACAGAATCCAACTCAAATAATAATTTTTCAGTGAAAGAGGACCTGATAAAAAGTACTTCATCCTTTCTCATTCCCCCACAATAATTCAGCTGCATTCTCATCCTTCCTTTACCTTAACTAGCATGGTGGCTAAACAAGCCTTGTTTTTGGATGTGGCCATACAGTCATTCCCTTCATTGTGGTTGTCTTCCTCCTTTCTGACCTCATATTTGATGCTGTCAATTTTGTGGATCACAACTCACCTCCATTATTCCTGTACATCCTATGCCTAAGTACATTCATGCCCCACCCATACTGGTCACAGAGCTATTATGACACCATCATCCCTGCTGCATCACTTCCCACAGCTTCACATCTTCCCACCCAGGATCACTGCATTGCATACTAATGCTACCCAGCCATGACCTGGACCAGCATGCCTTGTTCTTATATTATCTTGTATGTCCTCTTTAATTGTCTTACTGCCCAAGTACCTATCCGTTCTTTGTTCTTCTGTCACCCTTTCCTACTTTCATCTTAGTTTAAAGGTCATTGAGGTAATATTTTTCAGCCCACCATAAGCATCGCTGCTTATTCTAAGCTTAGACAGAGGCTGACCTTAACATAGAGATGATCTCTGTGTGCACTGGCTGCTCAGACAGGTGATATTTCTGAGAATGTTACTTCAAACTTCCTGTGATGGCATCTCCCTGTCACTTCCCTAGTCCTGCCTGCTACCTACTTCAGCTTTCTCTTCTGACAAGTCATTGGTGCCTATATGTATCATCACATGCTCCACCCCCTCCCACTTGGTGACAAGCTTCCCAGGTGTTGCTAAAACTAAGCACTGAAAACAATTTGACTGAGCCTCATTTCCCTTGGAAGATCCTTAATATTCATGCTGATCCAGTCTTCATGAGGCCATCTCTCTCTGTCCAAACGAGGCCTCACCTCCTTCATTTCCTATCTTAGCCACTACCACTCCTGACTATAACTAGTCCATCTCCAGTTCTACCACCATGTTCTACTCACTGACTGTGCTGCTGGTTCCACTACCACTCCTGACTATAACTAGTCCATCTCCAGTTCTACCACCATGTTCTACTGACTGACTGTGCTGCTGGTTCCACTACCACTCCTGACTATAACTAGCCCATCTGCAGTTCTACCACCATGTTCTACTCACTGACTGTGCTGCTGGTTCCACTACCACTCCTGACTATAACTAGTCCATCTGCAGTTCTACCACCATGTTCTACTCACTGACTGTGCTGCTGGTTCCACTACGACTCCTGACTATAACTAGTCCATCTGCAGTTCTACCACCATGTTCTACTCACTGACTGTGCTGCTGGTACCACTACCACTCCTACCTATAACTAGTCCATCTCCAGTTCTACCACCATGTTCTACTCACTGACTGTGCTGCTGGTTCCACTACCAATTCTGCCTATAACTAGTCCATCTCCAGTTCTACCATCATATTCTACTCACTGACTGTGCTGCTGGTTCCACTACCACTCCTGACCATAACTAGTCCATCTGCAGTTCTACCACCATGTTCTACTCACTGACTGTGCTGCTGGTTCCACTACCACTCCTGACTATAACTAGTCCATCTGTAGTTCTACCACCATGTTCTACTCACTGACTGTGCTGCTGGTTCCACTACCACTCCTGCCTATATCTAGTCCATCTCCAGTTCTACCACCATGTTCTACTCACTGACTGTGCTGCTGGTTGCTTGTTTCTTTCTTCGTGCTGCACATACTTTCTTCCAGTCCCATCCACAAGTCCACTTCACTACACTCTTCCTTTTACCATCTGTGCCTTCCACTTGGCTGATTGCCCATACCTACCCATTTTCCTCCTGCTGTTGGTATGGTATTGGTTCCTGCATGGTCACCTCTAGCTCTGTCTTACATTCATCTCTTATCACACTGATGGCACTTGTCCTTTCGGTTCCTTGTCCTTATCATTGGTTTCATGACAGTACCTCACACCTTCTGCCTTCACCTTCCTGTGTGTTATACTACTTATGAGATACGACTACATTGGAATGAAGGCAGGGGCTGCCCCAAGCACGGGCTATCAGAAAGCATGGCCATCAGGTCCTTATGACGTGGGAATGTTGCATTAGCACTGATAAATAAATGTCACTGCTGCATTTTGATTTCGCTAAAGTGCTGACCCATCTAACATGAAGTGAGTGGGTGGTAGTAAGTCCAGTTTTAACAAGCAGCTCCCTACAGTTACTGGTACTGACAGAGAGCATATTGTCTGTTCCTTAAGTCTTTGAGAAAAGATTTTTCCCAGCTCTACACCACTTGCATGTACTGCTCTGACAGTGTCTGCCCACTTCCTTTTCTCACTTTCTCCCCTTACCCTTTTACTACCTCATTCTTTCCACTAACTTTTGGTTACCTCCTCCTCTCTTGTCCCAGTCTGTCCCTTCTCAACTGATTCTACACTGATATCTTCATCTCTGATATTCTTCCCTAAATCTCTTTATCCTCCTGATGATCCAACATCCTCTGCATCTTCATTGATCCTGACCCAAACCACTGCCCCAGTGAAATAAGCATTTGCCCCATCTCCTTCCTACTATATTTATCCTGGCTGTCTTACTGTTTTTATGCTGTCTTATTTATTGATTTCCTCACTTTTTCTTTATACACTTTTTTCAAAAGATACCGTTTTTAAAAAATATTTCTTAAGTATTATCTGTGACCTGATAAGCAAATGTCAAGAAATGACAAGCTGACTGGTAGTTAATCAGAACATGCTAGCAATCATTACTTAGTTTGCATTCCCCAGAGATAATGAAATATTTGTATCAGTAAAACAGTTCTAAATAAGGAAAATTCACATAAATTTAAGAAGCAAATAGTTGATCAGATCCCGTGGTGTTTCAGCAGCTTAGGCATCTCTTTGAGTCAGTATAAATGGTAAGATATAATTTAGTATCATTTAAAAGATAAAAATGGAGGGAGGGTTATGGCTTAAGTAAAGCAGATTTTAATTCCTTTGTACTATTAGAAAAGTATTGGAAGACATTTACCATCAAACTTGATCTAATCAACCTTTTAAGTGAAGAAAAGCATTTATTTTAGATAATAATCA
Organism: Protopterus annectens; assembly: GCF_019279795.1. Taxonomy (NCBI): domain Eukaryota; kingdom Metazoa; phylum Chordata; order Ceratodontiformes; family Protopteridae; genus Protopterus; species Protopterus annectens. The sequence continues at coordinate 95,910,988 of NC_056749.1, forward strand.
GATTATATATGCCTAAACTTAATAATTAAAAAAATCCTGTCAGAAGATATCTCAGCAGACCTATTCAAGATGTATGTTTCCAGAAAACTGGACAAGACGCCTTTTAAACAAAGAAGGATTTGCAGCAAATAATATCATACATACAGGAATTATCCTTAAAAATGGACAGCGCACACAATATGGCAGACGATGAGAGAATGGGAACAGTGTGAACTTCTTAAAATTATGATCGACTTCTTTGAGGCAGTCACCAAAGCCGTGGATGAGGGTAAGGTGGTTCACACAGCCTATCTTGACCTCGCCAAGGCTTTCGACACCATCCCCCATTCTGGAATTATAGCTAAACTCACTAAACTAGGTATAAATCCCTACATTACAAGATGGGTTGCCGACTCCAAATCTGACCTCAAGGCAGTGACAAGTGGAGTGCCACATGGTTTCATCCTGGGACCTCTCCTGTTTGGTATCTACTTCTCTGAAGTACAGGCTAACACAAATGGCCTCCGGCAGATGAAGTTCACAGATGACTGCAAACTAGAAGTCATAGTCAAGTCTCCAAATGATGTGGACATCCTACAGAAGGGCCTCACTGAGACAGATGCCTGGTGTCAGAGCCATGGCCTCAAGCTCAATGCCAAAAAGTACAGTGTCATCCCCTTTGGGAAAATGCTGTACCCATGAACTACCGCATAGGCAGCAATCTACTTAACACCGAATGTGTGATAAGAGACCTTGGGACCCAGGTGGACAGTAGTCTTTCCTTTGATAGTAAAATCTCCACAGTAGTCAGGAAGTCCTTCTACGTGGCACACCTCATGATAAAAGGGTTCTCATCCAGGAAAAAAAGAGGTCATTGTTCCCCTGTACTCGTCACTCATTAGACCCATTATAGAGTACAATGCCCATTTTGGAATGTACCTTACAAGCCATCTGCAGCAGCTGGAAAGGCCACAGAAGTACCTCACAAAGAGGATTACTGGCCTCAAACAAATGCCCTACACTGACCGCCTCAAAAAACTCCAGCTTTACTCCATAGCATATCGCCTACTCCGAGGTGATCTCTGCCTAACATATAAAGCTATGTCAAACCCAGAGCTGTTGGACATGCTACACCTAAAGAAATCCCAATCCCTCCAAGCTACACAGTCTAGGGACCTAAACCTTGTCACCACAATAAACAGGACATGAAGGAGGGATAGATTCCTGTCCCAGAGACTTCCTATACTCTGGAACAAGCTACCCATCTATGTCAAGCAAAGTTCTTCATTAGCACTCTTCAAGAAAAATCTTGATGAGTGGATGGGAAATACGAAATACACCCCGAGGATCACTTCTGTGTCTCTGCTGGACAGTGGCACAGGAAAATAACTTTCTTGGGTGGTCTAAGCTATGGTACCTTGCTGGCTTGGCTTATGTAGGCCCTTGGGCCAATAGCCTAGTACCTACCTATGAACCTATAATAACAAAATGCTCATATAGGCAGTATAGAAACATATTTAAATGACATCAAGGGAAGATTGGGTTTATTGATTACTTGCAAAAATAAATTATCTGGTTAATGCATAATGCCTAAGTTGAATAGTCTAGATATCTGTGAGAAAATAAATAATTTAAGAATTTATCACATGCCTGAGAAAATAGAGGGAGAAAGAATAGTCAGCTACCTCACAAGATGGATTACAAAAGTGTATAACCTATGTCTGTAGAGCTCATACACAAATTCCAGTTAAGGAAAGCCCCCCCACCGAACCATGTCATTGATTGTTAAATTATTCTCTACACTCACTTCGCTCTCCTCCCTACCCCCTATTCAAACCTGCCTCCAGTACCTCTACATTTATTCTTAGCCTTAACCCCACCCCTAATTGCCAGCAATTAGGCTACACCACTACTCAGCTCCTCCCCCTACATCCAACACAATCATGCTACTACCTAATATAATAACCATCCTAATCTGCATATGTCTAGCTCACATTACATCCTACCAAGGCTCCACAGTCACATGCCCCAGCAACTTCTGCTGTACTCTCTTAATACCCTCCCTCAAACATTTACACTATAACTACACAACCGCTGCCACCAAAACCATCCTCCCAATACACACAATCTATTACCAAACACCTAACACACTCAAAAATAAAATATCCCAAAGATACCATAAGCAATTTACTATGTATATAAAACATATCCTAAACACCTTCTATAAACTATCCCTCACTGGAAACATCCATCCAAACCCTGGCCCTCCCAAATCCAACCCAACCACAAACCCTAGTCCAAGCAACACCCCCACAACTCAACTCCTAGCCAACAAGAAAATAACAGACCTACTTATAATATCCCTAAACATCAGAAGCATACGCAATAAAATCCAAGAACTACATGCCAGCATAAGCATATATTCCCCAGAATTATCTTCCTAACTGAAACCTGGCTCAAACCTCACATCAGGAGTGAGGAAATACTTCCACCTGAATACAACATCCTTCACAAAGACAGATTGTCCAAAAAAGGAGGTGGTGTAGCATTGATATTTAAACACCACCTCAATATTCAACTCCTGAACTCATCTGCCCCTCACCACAACAATGAAGAAATCCTTTATGCCAATCTCAAACTAAACCCAAACAAAACAATCAATATCATAGGATGCTATTTCCCACCAAGGCAAAATATCACACTCCTAGAAAATCTCCTGAGCTGGGCTACTCTGTCTCTACCCCAGGAAACCATAATTCTCAGTGACTTTAACATCAGCTGGCTATCCTGTAATAACAATCTCCCAACCATTCACCTTAATCTCCATGGGTTCACTCAACTCATTCAATCCACTACCTGAATCAACAAAAACCCTAACAATCATACCTTACTTGACTGGATCCTAGTCAACAAAGCCCCTCACTCTTACCTAGCAGGCTGCTTACCTGACAGTCTTAGTGACCACTCCCCCACTTTCTTAATTCGGTACCACACAAACAGTCTGAAGCCCATTAGCCACAGGCAGATACAGAACAAGTCCAACTTCAACCCCAACTCCTTCATCTCCTCCGTGCAAAAAATTAACTGGTCACCACCAAAATACCTCAACCTAGATGAGGCTGTCCACTTCAACAGTACCTTCCTCTCCATTCTAAACACCCATGCTCCTGTAAGAAATGCCAAAGTCAAATCCAGGCATGCCCCATGGTTACAAAAGACCACCAGAACCCTAATGAAATCCAGAGATAAGGCCTGGGAGCACTGGCAACTAACAAAAAAGATAACTCAGATAGGCAATCATTCCTTCAACTGTGCAATAAAGCCAAAAAGCATATAAAATTAGACAAATCCCTCTACTATAAATCTACTCTAAACTCTACTAACCACAACCCTAAGCAATACTGGTCCACTATTAACAATATCCTCCTCCCAGGGAAGGTTGATACCCCCCAGCCGTCCATTTCCCCCTCCTCCAGCAGTATCACTGAATCCTTCAACAAACACTTCACTAAAACTATAAAATCTCTAAACAAACACTTCCCTACAACAGCCCCCCAACTCCTAACCCTAAACCCCCTCACTCCTCTTTTCTTCTTCACCTCAGTACCTACCGCCAACATAAAAAGACTATTGTCAAAATGTAAACCCACCAAACTCTCAGCTGACAACCTCCCCTCTGAATACTTGAAAATTGCATCTGATACACTAGTCTACTCAATTTCAATTCTAATCAACAATTTCATAACAGAAGGCTATGTTCCCTCAATATGGAAAATATCTCACATCATTCCCCTCCACAAAGGCACCCCCTCCACTGACCTCTCCATTTACTGCCCCATTGCTATCCTCTCCCCTCTCTCCAAGATACTTGAAAAATGTATCAACACCCAGGTCTCCAACCACCTCCTAGCTAATAATCTCCTGTCCAAAACCCAACATGGTTTCAGGCCATATCACAGCACTACCTCCACTCTGCTCACCTTCACCAACACTATACTTCATCATAAAAGCAATGGCCTCTTCTCTACTGCCGTATTTCTAGATCTCTCAAAGGCCTTTGACATGGTATCTCATGAGCTACTACTCTCTACTCTCCCCAACCTCTCCTTCTCACAACCAGCCTGCAACTGGTTCCACAGCTATCTACATGGACACCAGCAATCAGTAATCTGGGATGATAACCTATCACCTTGCCTCCCAGTTACTCTCTGAGTTCCCCAAGAGTCTTTCCTTGGCCCTCTTATATTCTCACTTTTCACTAACAACCTACATACTGACACCACACAAGCATCTCTTATACAGTATGCAGATGACTCTACTCTCATCTGCCCTGCCCCCACTCAACCAGAACTACAACAAATCACACAAGAGTCATTTTCTTCTGTAGAAAGCTGGCTATCCAATGCTCGGCTCCTACTCAACCCAAGTAAGACAAAACTTCTCCTGTTCCAACCTTCCAAAGCCACCCAAAACACCCCCCACATCAACATTCTTGCCAAAGATAATACCATTATCTCTCTATCAGAACACACAAAATTACTTGGTGTGGAAATAGACAACAAACTTAGATTTGACACCCACATATCTCTCACAATAAAAAAAGTTCACAAGAAACTTGGTGCATTATATCGAAGCAGCCAATTCCTAACCAAGGTGGCTAGAATCTCCATAGCCAATCCCCAGCTAGTCTCCACCCTTCTGTATGCATCCCCCATACTTACCAACCTTAAACAGATAGACTTACACAAGCTGGATGCTTTTTACAACAACAAATTTGCCACTAGAGTCTCCTACCACAGCCATCATTGTATCTCCCTTAAAGAACTAAACTGGCTAGAACTCCCACAACTCCTTCATTTTAATAAATTCACCCTCGCTCACAAACTTATTAACCACCCCCTTAACATCCCTTCCCTTCAAACCCTTCTCCAACCCTATCACCCCACTAGGCCTCTAAGATCAAGCAACAAAAATCAACTCACTGTTATCAAACCCAAAAACTCAGCAGGAGAAGTCATATTTTCATGTACCATATCTAAACTTTGGAACAATCTTCCACCCTCTATAACTACTCTACCTTCCAGCAGCCATTTCAAGACTGCACTCAAATTCCACTTAAATTTGCACTGGCTTTGTCCTTGTTATAATCCAGACTAACACCCCCCCTTACCCCCCCACCTAGACTCTTAACCCAACTGTACAACCGCCACTACTAATCACAGCCAGAAATAGCTAGTTGTCTTTACATACTTTAATATCTTGTCTGACAACTTTGTTACTAATATTATAAATGACAAGAAACTATCATAACTTGCAACATTTTCTGTATATACTGTTGATAAACAATATCTTGTTATGGTATTAAAGCCAACAACCTGTAATGTTGTTTACTATTGCTGCAACTTTGTATCTCTATGTATCATGTACATGATGTGGAGCTTTTCTCCGCGGGCATTGGCTGAAAAACGACCTGCATCCAGTTGGAATTTCCCAGTAAACAAATATAAATAAATAAAATAAATAAATAAATAAATATTCTCCAGTCATCTGAGATACACCTTTTTCCCCTTACTGCTATAAGTACCCTCAGGAACATTCCTCCCCATCTCACCCAGCATCTTTATCATATCTGCTGTGATTACATCTGAGCCTGCTGCTTTCCATGACTTCATTTTCCTTAGTGCTGTTCTTACTTCTTCTAGGGGGCTCCTCTTCTTCTTTCATTGTAGCTGCCTAGCCTCTTGCCCCTAAAAGTCAGTTTATATAAATAACTTCACACAAATACACTATTGTCCTCTTCTAACCAAAAAACAGATCCTGCAGTGATATCTTTAAGTTTTCTACTGCTAAACATATTGTGAATTCTAACACCCATTCCTTCTGACAAGGATGGAGAAGATTTGCTACCTTAGCTTTCAGATTTTTGAACTGTCAGGTTTGCATGTTATTTTTTTTTACTGGCATCTTTTTGAAAACATATGAAAGTTATTTAACTTATTAATTTATCTTTGTTTACTGGGAAAGTCAGTCTGGGTAAGGCCCATTTTCAGTGGAGGCCTAGGGAGATAAGCTTCAGCAAGTGACATTTATATTTCAGTTTCACTACATGTGATAAAGAAGAAGTGCTTTAAAAATAGTAAAACTTGCAGTGCACAGAAGTAACAACATTAGAAGTACATTTCAGTAAAGTTCAACGCATGGTACATCTCAGTTTACAGTGTATAAAGCACATTGTGCCACATACAAATGCATGTATAACCATCATTCAGATGGGCAGTCCATCACAACAGGAAAGGAGGTTGAGAAACTTGTCAAATACATATCAAGTGAAGTATGGAGTTTGATGTAAGGAAAATACGAAAATGGGGTAAGTGGGGAGAGAAATAAATTATAATGTGCAAGAGTTAGAGAAATATGCAGTATGATGTAAGCAAATAGAGAAAAGGGTTAGTGTGGAGAGAAAGATAAGATTTTGCATAGGGGTTGTAGTCATTATAGAGGATGACATGTAAGTATAGTGCAGATAAAGACTAGTTATTGATGGTGAAGTAGACAGGTGTATGGTTAGAATGAAGAGTTAATGTGAAGATATGGTTGAGGTATTTCAACTGGGTCTATATTACTTCGTTGAACTCACAGTAGTTCGAATTATGTAATATCGAACCATAAAGTATGAAACCCAAGAAGTACGAAAACACAGAACAGCAATTTTTTTCCCATGGTAAAAAATTGCTGTTCCAGTACAAGAAAAAAAAAACTTATAGTTTAAACTTAAACTAATGTGGGGGGCTTCACCTCCCACACCCCTCCCACTTAAATATACCAACTTCGAGATCGCACCACAGTGGAGGAAATAGCAAAACCCAAAAATGGCCCACCAATTTTTTTCCCTGGGAAAAAAATCGGTGTGCCGTGGCTTCGCTACTTTCCTATTTCGAACATTTTAGTTCGCTATTGCAACATTCGGACTCCTGTGAGTTCAGCGTTGTAATATAGACCCATTTCAACTAAGTAAGAGAAAATGAAGAGTAGGTTGGTAGAACAGTATGAATTGAAGATGAGGCAAGTCACCCCAGGTGAAGGCCATGGGCATAACCACATCTGGATGAGATGTTGTTTAAGCAAAGGCTTAAACTGCAGAGTTTTTCAATCCTTTCAAGTTTGATTAAGATGACGTTCCAAAGTTTAGAGAAGTAGTGAGAGTACATTCCATCTCCAGTTGAGTTGTTTGACTTATTTATAATAAGAAATAATTTTTTCACTTGGACATAGGATCCTAATAGAAGAGTGGAGCTGTAGGCTATCTTTTCCTCCTGGACATTTTTCTGCAGACTGAGTAAGATTATTTGTCATACTTAGCTGTAGTTCAAGCCAATTTAATTGTTTTAGGGCCTGTCAGTGAAGATCTGTATTTAAGTTTGGTGGCAAATGTAGGTACTTTCTTGTAGTGGGGGAGAATGTGGCTATCTGTGTGACATTTAAGTTTATGCGGGTGGGGACATATATGAGTAATGAAAGTACATAGGCTGGGGCTCATGTTTTCCTTGTAGATTCAGTACAGGTATTGTTAGGTCCTATAAAGGGAGCTGAGTTTCTGTTGTGTCTTTTTAATAATTTGACATATGTGGTAGTCTAATTTGAAGTAAACTACTAGCCTTTCTAATTCTATGATTAAACTTTTTAAATTTCCCTAATTGTTTCTTTTTCTCATGTAATCATGCGCTGTTTAAAGTTTTCTTCTGGTTCTTCTTGTGATCCTTTCACAGCTGATGCTACTGGTTCGGTTATGAGAAGATTTGCTTGGTTATGTTATCATAATTTACCAGAAGATGTTAAAGCTGAGGTTTTGAATTCTCCCATGGAAATACTTGTACTATTTGGGCCCTTTGCTGCTGAGTTCCTTAAACATTTTGATGAGATGGAAATTGATCCAAGGGGTTACTCTCATTTTCGAAGTTTAGGAAAAACTTTCCTTCCCTCCTTTTCATGATCCTCTTCCGGGAAACAGTATAGGGAGTCTCAGCAAAGTTTTAATAAGAAAATTTAAAAAACTAGTGGCAAGGAGGCTCAAAGAAAAAATGAACGGGAGCATCTTATAATCAAGGACTGTCTAAAAGTTGGAATGACTTCCTCTTCTAGCCAATGCTTTTCACATCCTGGGAAGCCTTCAAAATCTGTAAGCATTGAAATGTCAGGAACCTTCAGCACTTCCTGAAATATGGGGAATAAATGATCAAAAAATAGACTTGCAATAAATCAAGTCCAAGATGGCCATTTCTCAGAGTATTCCCTTTTGGTGTGGGGGGCTTGCCATCCACATCAGGGATGGGGGTGGAGGCAAACCCTGCAAAAAGCATGTTTCAAGAAGTGTGATGTTTAATATCTGTTCTTCTCTTGCTTTTTAAGTCTTTTTGTTGTGTGTGTGTGTGTGTGTGTGTGTGTGTGTGTGTGTGTGTGTGTGTGTGTGTGTGTGTGTGTGTGTGTGTGTGTGTGTCTCCACACTCGGCATCACAACTAATGGCATTTGAATAGGGAACCCTTCAAATTCCTCCCTCAGTCAAGTCCTCCATCTTCCACAATGGCATCAGATTATCTCACACTAGAAGGTTCTAACACTTGTATAACGGGGGTGCAGATGGCATCCCTTACCCATTTTCAGGGGGTTCCTCCATATCCTGCAAATCAGACATTCTTATTTCCTCCTATTTTAGAGCAAACGTTGGCGCAGGGGTGATATATCTTGAGCCCTCAACTCAGAAAGGCAAATATTTTTATTCAGGGTTTTTTCTGGTACTAAAAAGGAGGGAACTTGAAGACCAATCCTATACCCTTCCTTTCTCATTCTATTTGTTGAGATTCCAAAACTCAAAATGTAAAGTAAAAGTATCATAGTACTGTACCCACTTAGGACTGTTAATCTACTGCTTATCCCGTCTCTCCAGGAGTTAGAGAAAACTACCTCAGCAATGTTGCGCTCTCCATAAGCAACTAAAACTAGTAGTAGACATATTGTAAATCATTTTTTTATCCTTATCAACTAAAACCAGGTGAAGACATATAGTGAATCAATTTGTTATCCTTCTCAACTATAGCGAGCATCATCTGCTCTCTCTGAGCCTTATTCTACATCTCTCTGCTTTTACTCTAATAGTAAATCTATCACAGGAATCCTAAATTTAGGAATATCTTCTAAAATTTAATATTATATTGAAGAGAACAAATGTATCCTATCTGTTAGTTAATATGTATGTCTAAGTCTCTTCTATGGAAATTGTATGTCAAAAGTCTGTCCTTAAAACTATGTTTTGTAAAAAATTGTTCTCTTGGAGCTTTTCTCCTCGGGCCTCCACTGAAAATGGACTTGTAATCCAGTTGGACTCTCCTAGTCAAGAAATGTAAAATAAATAAAATGAAATAAAATAAATAAATAAATAAAATTAACGGTTGAAGCCCTCAAACCTGTCATACCCTCTGCAGCTTCATGGTAACCTTTGACCTAAAAGATGTTTATCATCACATTCCAGTTTGCAAGGACCAGGCTTTTTAACGATTCTGTTTGTCTGGCTCACATTATCAGTTCTCTGTCTTATTATTTGGTATGCCTATTTACAAAGTGTTTGCTCCAGTAACTACTCACTGCAAGGTTCCAGGGATTCATGTCTTTGCATATTGTGATGATTTCCTATATTTGCATATACATTTTCCAGTTGTCATGATTCCCTGACATAGGCCATAAAACTCCTGGTCATGACATTTACTCTCATACACACCTATAACCAATGTCCCCAACCTCAAGGATTTGAAAAAGGTGGACCTTATATGATTATATGCCAAAATTTCTAAATGTATATATGGTATCACCACTGTTGATCCTGACACAGAACTTTACCACAGATTTTTCTGCTCACTTAGACATATGTATAGCTTGGGCAGTCCCAACTACAGCTAAATCCAATGGGATAGCTAGAAACAGCTCTCTCTTGGTGGCCATCTAACATAAATGAACTTTATAACAAAAGGAACCCCTTACACTGTACAGTAAGGCTAGAACTCTGCAGAATTAGTACAGTGTAGGAAAGCACTATAAGAAGCTGTAAAGCAGCCCACGGACAAATATTAGCTTCCGAAGTAAAAGATTACCACAAGTCCCTCTTTAACTGCAATAGAAAACTACAAAAATAACACTCAATGCAGCTCTGAGCCCAACCTTTATGAGCTGTCACTCTGACCCAAATGACTTCACAATGACATCACAAAGATACCAGCAAACAGATTTACCACAAACTTCACCCCCAAAGCTCCCATTCAGACACCTCATCCTAGAATCCCTTATACCCCCATCACCACTAAAGAACACATTCTTATGGTGTTAGCAAAAAACAAAAAACGTCATCCCTGGGAACTGAGAACATTCCTGAGTGCTTAACAAACAGCATTAAAGAGGCTCTTGATGAAACTGTCCTTAAATCATTTAACCTAAGCAGAGGCACAGGCTATGTTCCTGAATCTTAGCACACTGCTCTAGTGATGCTCCTCCAAAAGGGGGACCCTTCTACAGACCCTAGAAATTACAGACCAGTCAACCTTACAGATCTCATCTCTAAAGTTATGGGTGTATCATAACTGATCTCATCAACTGTCATTTCAGAAATCTCATTAGATTTGATCCCCAGCCATTTGGTTTCATCAAAGGGAAATCACAGCTCCTTAGTCTTGTTAACTTCTTTGAGAGGGTCACAGAGGCTGTCAGCAGTGGTCATATAGTGCACACAGCTTATTTCAATCTGACCAAAGCATTCAGTACCATACCCCATGCTGGTATTGTAACCAAACCACAAGCCTTAAACACAGATCCTTCTGTGATTAGATGGATAGCCATGTGGCTAAAAGACAGAACCCATGTAGTTTGAGTAGAAGTTACATCTGCAGATAGTGCTAAGGTAACTTTTTTATTTCTCCGAGTTGAAAGACTTTGCAGTTCCTAAGTTAAATAAGGTGGGGTTGGGGTGCAGTCCCCCATATTGGGGTTCAAGGGAATTTAGCTACTTGCAAAACTGTTTTTTTGATGAATTGACTAATGAATTGTGGTCAACAAGTTTGCTGATTGGATAATTGGAGTTTTGTAGTAGAACCAACGCCATTCCACAAAGGGGATCATAACTCAGACAGCTTAGAGATAATGCTAATATGATCCATTAAATAGATACTCAAATAATGCAGTGCTGATATCTATAGGTTCTTAAGAAAATGCACTGTTCAGCTTGATAGTATCCTGAGATCTATAACCAGATGAGTTGCTGGGTAAACTTGTATTACCGTGAAAGGCTTGTTCACAATTTCATCTTGCTTTCTGTAAATGGCATTGTACCATATCCTCTGAAGCCCATCTCTTCGAAACACTATAAGTACAGCATACTGTGGAGAAGGTCATCTGACATACAGACACAGTCAACCTTACAATGTCCAGTGACACTGGTACCAAGTAGGACTGATTCATTACACAGTGCCCATCTCACCTGTGCAATAAACTGTCTCCCCATGTGAAAAACTGCATCGTACACAATCCATTTTTGAACAGCAATTCAACAACTACATCGGTATGTCTAAGTAATAACATAGATCCACTCTGATCAAGCTTTTGGATGAAAATACAAAGTTAATGGATAAAATTGTAGAAGATCCAGGTTAATTAAATATAGTTCTTATTTATTCTTATTAGCATAGCCAATTAAAGCAAGTATCTTTTTAAGGTTACCTTATATTTGTCTATTTAATATAAAGCCAATTTGGTCTAGTTTTAATCTAGTTTTCAAAGCTGACATAATTGTTTTTGTAATCAGCATTAAATGCTGATACAGTTCTATAAGAAGAGCATAACATTGGACCTTTATTCTGTTATAATAAAGGAGAAAATATTGTGCATTTCCGTAACTGTGTATGTTAAATGTAGTTTAAATTTATGTGAACACATTCTGTAAAAGGCACTGGAAGGTTCACCAGAATAAATTCCACTGTTTTATTGATCACACATGATATTAAAAAACGTAAAACACACCCAGAACGCATTAACTGTATCACCGCGTTTTTGTCACAAAAACTTCTTCAGATGAGCATACCAACTTCTGAAACCCCTGTATATACAGAAACATCCCCAATTAATCAATTAACAAACTATTATACTTTTAAAAAACACAGTGCAAAAAAAAAACTATATACACAAACAATGAAACCCAATAAATACAGAAGTGCATAGAAAATCATTTGTTGGTCAAGCAGTAATCTTGTAAAAAACATACATTATTTACAATTTGTAAAAACTTATAAACAAAAGATGTTTAAAAATGTTTAAAAATGTAAAACCTTTTTTAAAACCACATTTAAAACACTGTTGTGTAGGTCATATAAAATGTAAAACAGCACCATCTGCTGGAAAGTCACATAATTTAAAGTTTAGCTGATCTAAGCTTTAAAGGACAACCGCGCCCTCAGACTCAAAAAACATATTAATTTCATCATGGTTTGATGTTTCCTACATTTTAACAGCACTCTGAGACTATTTTGAGCTTTTTAGATATTTTTAGATGCAATTTCTGACTCTAACCACATGGGGTCTGGCATATTGAAAAAAATTCAGACTGTTTACTCTGCCTCTAAGTATCCCAGAATGCATTATTTGTCTCCCAAAAATTGCATCAGATCTGCCACTTTTTCCCTTAAGTTGCCATGACTTCATTGACTTAACAGGCATTCACTGCAGTCTTCAAATCCACTACTTTTGGTTAAATTGTTATCCTTTTTCAATGACCACTTGAAACACAAGCAGTGCAAATGCTACAGAACAGAACACAAAAGTGCATTTTCTAGCTTTTTCACCTTAGAAATGCTAAATTGCTTTCTTTTGTGAAGGCTGGAATCTAGCTCTTCAAGGAATCTCCCCTCCCACTTCACACCTACCTTCCCTAGCTGTCAAAGAGCCAAGGGTAATTTGAGCCATTATCTGCATGTGATTGACAGCTCATCACAGCAGGTGACAAGACCAATGTATTGTTTGCTAGTCTGCCTTTTCCTCCTTACAGTGGGAGACTTTTTTTGTTGCACTACTCCTGTCAAATTTAAAACCAAGCAACATAGCACTGGCAATAGTTTCCTGCTTTGCAAAGCATCAGTCTGCCACTTATTTTCTCTTCCTGTTTAAATAGCTAACAGATGATGCACTATAAACAGATAATTTCAGACCTGCACGACAGCACCCACATGCTTTGAGTCAATATTAAAAAAAAAGTTATGGTAATGCATACCAGTTGTAATTTGTTGCACTTTAATTGTGCCAGACATAGTCTTATGCAATAACATGCTGTTACTGTCTACGCATGGTCACTGCAAAATTATCCTCTTTTTGTAGCCGTTACTGTACTTCATCAGTAGGGCTCTTCTTAATAGTGAGATTAGTCAACTTATTTGGCTGGACTTCACAGTCCCAGCAATGGTCAACTACATATACTGCACTATATATTGGTTTACTCAGAATTTCACCGCTTAGTATGCATGGTCTTACTACATTTTTTGCTTTACAGTATCTCAATTTACAAAGTCTGCGCTCTATCCATTTATCTCTATAAATATAACCCCTGTATACATTAAGACTGCAGCGTAATGAAGATCCATCACCTATGAAACAGTTTATTTTAATGGACCTTAAAAATCTATAGCAATCATATACCATTTAATTTTTAAAAATGTACCAGAAGTCAACTGATCCATCAGACATGCAAGATTAGCTGGCTTTTGGTTTACAATGTGCAAAAGTGGCAATTCCCACAGCACTATTGTGAAAAGCCTCTGTACCTCATCAAGGTAGCTAGCATCACAGAGGTCCACTCACACCACAATACTTCCGTCTACAGCCTGATCCACTCACATCACCAGTTGCATGCAACAGTCTTCCAGATGCATGCGACACTTGCCCAGCCAAAAAATCTACATGCCGACATTTATTCACCAAGGACCAGTCCTTAGACACTGTACAAGCTCCAGCTGCCGACAAATAAAAAGGAATCATACACAACTTCATACCACTCCATCATTCACACAACCTCTAGTACTGCAAATCAAGGCTAAGACAAGACATTCCACAATAGCGGTCTCTTGGTCTACATCTGCACAACATGACAGATCTTACACAAGTTATGCCAATCGATTGACCTTTGTTATTTTATTTAATTCTAGCAGCACACATACACATCACTATTTCTGAAAACTTTAGTATCACTTCACAATACCAGTACACATTCCATAAAATATTATCATTTGTCCAGAGCCTCAACAGCAGGAACACCATGTACCTCAAAATTGCAAACTTGCATGCTCAGCTACTTGTTCACAAATGACCACAAGCAGACAAAAGTTTCACCTGGACCAACTTGTTACAAACTACTATGCCTACTTTACAACCTGCTCCCTCAATGCTTTGAATGCTTCAATATTTCATGCTTGGATTGATACTCCATTGAAAATGGCACTTTCCAAGTGTGTAATGTGCAGGACTATAATCATACCATTCACAGTTGAAGCCAAAAAGATACATTTAGTGATTGCATGTAATAGCCAGTCCATACACCATCAGTAATACAATTCTACCTTACATAGCTTATCAATTCCATCCATTTAACCATCAGACACACACCATTTAATTTACCATCCATTAACAACTTAAGAACCAATCCAGTTAGCTATATTCATCAAGTCAGGAAACCTTAACATTACACATCACAAACCATCCATAACCCATTTGTAGACTCCATTTCACATCACATGAATTCATTGCAGCACCATGTTAGACATTGCATTCAACACGATGGTCTTCTGTAGTGAGCTGTACTACTTCCATGCATTCAACACGATGGTCTTCTGTAGTGAGCTGTACTACTTCCATGCATTCAACACGATGGTCTTCTGTAGTGAGCTGTACTACTTCCATGCATTCAACACGATGGTCTTCTGTAGTGAGCTGTACTACTTCCATGCATTCAACACGATGGTCTTCTGTAGTGAGCTGTACTACTTCCATGCATTCAACACGATGGTCTTCTGTAGTGAGCTGTACTACTTCCATGCATTCAACACGATGGTCTTCTGTAGTGAGCTGTACTACTTCCATGCATTCAACACGATGGTCTTCTGTAGTGAGCTGTACTACTTCCATGCATTGAACACGATGGTCTTCTGTAGTGAGCTGTACTACTTCCATGCATTGAACACGATGGTCTTCTGTAGTGAGCTGTACTACTTCCATGCATTCAACACGATGGTCTTCTGTAGTGAGCTGTACTACTTCCATGCATTCAACACGATGGTCTTCTGTAGTGAGCTGTACTACTTCCATGCATTCAACACGATGGTCTTCTGTAGTGAGCTGTACTACTTCCATGCATTCAACACGATGGTCTTCTGTAGTGAGCTGTACTACTTCCATGCATTCAACACGATGGTCTTCTGTAGTGAGCTGTACTACTTCCATGCATTCAACACGATGGTCTTCTGTAGTGAGCTGTACTACTTCCATGCATTCAACACGATGGTCTTCTGTAGTGAGCTGTACTACTTCCATGCATTCAACACGCATTTTTCCCCAAAAGAAACTTTTCCTTTATGTTTTTTAAAGAAAAATTTCCCCTGGAAATTTCCCCAAGGGGTCCAAAGGGTTATTTAATGCTTAAAGTTTTCTGATGGCACTTTCCCTGTTAAGGAGGCCAAAATCCCTTTAGAAAAAATCGTGGCTGTTTCCTTTAAACCCTTTTCCCTTAATTAATTACAAACAGGGGCCCCAATTTTATACCCATGAAAACCGTTTTCCGGGGACAACCCTTTTAAAACCTCCTTTGTATATTTACTTTTTCCATGCCAACAAGAGTGCATTCCAGGTTTGATGGGTATCTGAACCCAAAACCATGGCTTCTTTGGGAAACATTCCCAAATTTGGTTCCCTTTCCTTAAAAAACTTTGTATTCCATTTTTCCCCAAAAACCCCTGAACCCCCATCTTTAAAAGATGTTTCCCTTAGGAAAAGTTAACGGGTTCAATAGTTTTTCCCTTTTGGGATTTTGGGGCAAAACTCTAACAATGGCCCAAAAGTTACTCTATGCTTTGGTGGTGGCAACCCGTCCCTTTCCCCCGGGGGAAAGGGGGCCTTTTTGTAGTGAGTTCTTATAGTTTTCTTAAGCTGAAAATTTCTTAAAAGAGGCTAAAAGGGTGAAATTTCCAAAATTTGAAAGCAAAAATTTTCCTCTTTACAACTTTTAGGAAAACAATTTCTTAAAAAATCCAAATGATAACCTTTCCCTGAAAGGGGTTTTTAATTCCTTTTTTTGGGGTGGTTTGAAAAACTTCCCATTTTAAGATTTTTTCGTCCATACCCCTTAAATTTTTCTTTTTTATGTAAACCTTTAAGGGTGGGGGGTTTTTCACCAAAAGGGCTTTCGACTTTTTCCCTAAATTTTCCCCCCAAAAGGTTTTTATAGTTTTTCCAACCCCCTTCCAAAATCTAATTTTTTATAAGGCTTTCCCTTTGTGGACACAAAATTTTTTTAAGATTTGGGGGGCCCCCCCTTTCGGGTTTTTTTTTTAAAAAATTTAAAGTGGTAATGTTACTTTTTTTCTAAAAATTTTAAACTCGAAAAAAATTTCTTTAAAACAAGAAGGGCCGTTTTTGGGAAAAAAATTTCAGGTTTAGTTTTGTTCCCAAAAAAATTTATTAATTTTTTAATTGGGGGACCAAGAAAACCCCAAGGGGTTTTTTACTTTTATAATAAAAATGCATTTTAGTTTTTCGGGGCAATTTTTTTGGGTTTCCCGGGGGGAGAAAACTGAAAAAATTGGGGCTCCTTTTTACATCCCATTTTTCATTTGGGAAAAAGCCGGGGGTTTGGAAACAAGGGATGAGCGGAAACATTTTATTCCAGTGACCAAAAACTTGTAACCCCCGGGGGAAAACCCAAATGGGGGGTTTAAAAGGGCCGGAACTGGAATCTCCGGGTAAAAAAACTTTAAATTTAATTTACGGCAAGTGGTTGTTTCCCCGTCCCTAATTACGGGAAATTTTCCCTAGAAAATTATCCCCCCAAAATTGGGTTTTTTTCCCTGGAACAAAAGCCCTTTTGGGGGAAATAGCAAATAATTTTGGGGGTTTTTCCCCAAAACAATACTTTTTTTGTAGGCAACCGGGGGTTTTTCCTTTGGGGTTAGCTTTTAATACTTAAAAAAGGGTTTTAAATGTAGAAACTTTTTTCCAAAAGGGAAAAAAAAAAAAAAACCCCCTTTTTTCTTTTTGGGCCCAAAAATTAGTCCCCGGCCGGTTTTTTTGTAGGTTTCCCCTTCCCAAAAATTTTTTAGACCAGATAAAAGGGTTTTTTCCCCAAACCTCCCCTAAAGTGTTAAAAACTTTGGGATTTTCGTAATTCAAAACCTCAGTTCCAGTGGGCTTTTATTTTTGCTTAAAAAAATTTAAGGAAATTTGAAAAGAAATTTTTTGATGCGCTCATTTTTAAAGCCATTTGCCCCTCTGTATTTTTCCACCCTTGTTTAAACTTTTTTGGGGCGTAACCCAGAAAATTTTTCCCCTTTTAAGGGAAAATTTCATTTGGAAAACAAGTGTTTAAAATTTCCCCCAGGAAAAGTTTTTCCTTTTGGGGAAATTTTCCACCCAATTTTGGTCCCCAAAAAATTGATCCATTTTAAATTCCCCTGCCATAAAACTTTTTAAAATTTTCGCCCCCCCCAAAGGTACCCAAACATTTTTTTCCTCATTTTTGACTTTCTTTAAAGGGGCCAGTTTTTTTAGGTAACCCAGGGTGTCCAAAAATTCTGAACACAACCGGGCCCAAATGGTGCCTTACAGCCCTTTCGGGAATCGCTCTAAATCGTTATCTCATAACCTTATTTACCCATTGATTTTAAAAGGGTTTATGTGTCCAAAAACTAAAAACGGGGGGAAAATATTCTTTGATGAAATTCCGTCTCCCTTCAATTAAATTCTGTTACTAGTTTACAAGAACCGTCTAAATAGTAAACCAATTTACTTTTCCATAAATTCAGCTCCATTAGAAATTGACGGATTCAGCCATAAATTTTTTCCCAAGACCCTTTTACATCCACAATCTTATTAGCATTCAAACCTTCCTTTAAAATGTTTTCCCACGTTGGCTTGGTAAGGCATCCGCTTCCAGTGCCCTTTTAGGAATCCATCTGCTTCACATGCTTTGATTTCCAAACCATTTTAAATTCTTCTTTTAAATAGTGTTCACTGTTCCATATGGTATATTAACCGTTGATTCATTTACCCCAAATTTAAAAGGGGTTTTTGGATTCTTTTCTATAAAAATCTTCTTCTTACCGGACACTTCTGTTCACGGATGGATGGTCCAACCACCTTGGCTTTTAATCCAACTTTGTCTTCATGGTAAACACTTTCTCAATTGGTCTTTCATCCTTCCTTTGACCCCCAACGTGTTTTCCTGTCCCAGGATCTTTGTGCTCCATCTTTATTTTTATATGGTGTCTATCCAAGACCACTTGGAATTCTGTAGCGACATCCAATTCAGGATGGTTTTGTGAGGCCATTACATTTTTTAAAATTTTTTCCTTCTTTAAGCTTTTCTTTTCGAATTTCCAGTGAGTTTATGCAAATATTTGTCCAAATCCCATCCCAATGTTTCTCAGTACTTTAAATACCCCATACCCCTTTCCCGTTCTTCACTTCACACACAAGTGATGAGTGCATATGCTTGCAATGTTATATGTTGAATTTGAAACACTTGATATCATTGGATAGCTTATTCGTTTGTGCAGGCTTCCATTAATCAAATCCATGAAGTTCATCATTGTTAAGTTCTTCCAGGAAACTCTTTCCTAATGCAAACCATGATAATAGGTCATTTCCTTCTCCCAGCCTTTTGCATTTCAGCATTTCCACGCTTCAGGGGTTTTTCCCAATACTTAGGGTTTTTACCCCGTGTTAAAAAGTGTTTCCCTTTGATTAATCAAGTCAATAACATATCTTTAATATCTCCCTGAAAGAAAGGACTTATGAGCTGGTTGCTCTGACAGGATTTCAATGTCACTACCATGATCAAGGCCTTGGGGTCCATCACTTTCCTTAAAGAGGCTCTTTTAAAGGTTTTCCAATAACTGCTTGTAGAGTCACCAAATTTAACTGTTGACCCTTTTTTAAAATGTCTGCCCAACAGGGGTTTCTTGAACCTTAATGACAAACATGTCTTACTTTTAGTTTAGCTCCATTTTCCATTGGTCCTTTCTGTTGACCTGTACTGAATGCACTTGTTTGCATTCATTTCCATTGATTTCCTTTTCCTCTTAACCCCAATTACGGTGCTCATTCATAGTGAATAGTGTTGGCGGACAAGTTTACTCTTTTTTAAAGTGTTAACAGTGATGTACTCCTTCAATTAAAAGGACCCTAATCTTAAATTTTGAATCTTACACATTATCAGCCCTTTGCAAAAGTTGGCATCTGTATCGATCAAATTCCCATTCTTGTGCTGGTCTTCATCTTCTTAAAAAGTTGCTTGAGCACATACATTTTACGGTCATGCTTCTTCAATTAAAAAGTTAACAAAAAATTTCATTACGAACCACAATTATTCAGGTAAACAATACACCCCTTGGGAATTCATAACCGAGCCTTAAACGTGCTATGGAATGAGTTTCCTAAGGTTTCATAATGCCTTAAATATGCAATCATTTGCATTTACACTGCATGCCATTCTCTCCAAATTCAGTACTCCCCAAAAATGCCCAGAAATCCCTTTTTCCTTCAACCTTTTGGAGAATTTTTTTTTAAATGAGAAAATTTATTAAGCGTTTTTTCAATTTGGAATTTCTTACCAAAGGAAAAGCTGTTTTACAATTAAGGGGAAATGTAACAGAAGCAAATGTCGTGCTTTAACTCCACTCCTTTAAAATTTTGGGTTTAAATCTTCAAGTTACACCTGTCTGGTTAAGTGGAAAGATGGATTTTTTTGGAATTGGTGGGCTTATCAGGGGTTGCCGGAGGAAACCCCCTTTAATAATTTAGAAAAAAAATTCTGTGACCCCAAAATTCTTAAAAGGAAATCTAGATTTACAACGTAAACCTTTAGATCGTTGAATGAACCAATTATGGACGCTGCATCTCAGTTTTAAACATTCGTTCCTAATAAAATTAAATACAATTTTAAAAATTAACAAATTATCATAATAGGGTTAACATTAAATTTACAAGTTAAACTTATTGCAGGAATTCCCTTTAAAATTTGTGCTAAAAAAATCCAATGTGCTTTTTTAAAGCCTAAATTTTTTAATAGCTGCATACTTCCCCGGGGCATATAAACTTAAAATTGCATACATTTTCCAGGAGGAGCAAAATTGGCCCCAATGCAGGGAAAGTGCATATGCATAGCAACCCATAGTTACGGTTTGGGAAAGCTGCCACGAAATAAGCATTGGGGGTAAAACATAAAAAGAAAAAGGGTTTTGAAAAACCAAATTTAAAGTCAATAGGTAAAGAAAAAATTTTCACTGAAAAACATGAACGAATAGACCTGCAGACGGGCCACATTCAGAAGGCCAAAAATTTTAAAAAATCAATGAACTACTAATGAAACTCAAAAAGATCGATAAGAACCACTTTTTGGACCACAACACAAGAAAGACATGCATGAAAAAAAAAGCGAAAGCGAAACTGGCAACACAGGCACAGACAGTTACAAGACATCACGAAGACATCAACAAACCGCGACAACAGACACAAAAGACGAAAGCCGACACCGAACAGAAGAAGGCGAGACACACTGACAGACAGAACAGGAACACACGACAGGACACAAATTTGCGGAAACCCCTGACAGACAGAAAAGGACATAAGTAACTGCGGGAAAAAGGCTGCAAGCAGAACAAAGACAGAACAAAATGCAGAAGGACCTAAAGGGCACACATAGACAAGTAACTAGGTAAACCCCAGCCAACCCTACCATAGTTAGTTAAATGTTAGCATGCGGAAAAACCTTATTCATGCATGTGCCTCGTCAAAGGCAAACCTAGGTCATCTGATCCTGGGACACCTTAAAGGGGCAACAGTTTTCCGAAAAAGGGCCAGGCCTGAAGATACATAGTTCCCGGGTTTACTCCTCACAAAGTTTGGGATGTTCCCCAAAGATAAGTTGAGTCAATTATCCTTTGTCATCATCCGGGTTTAGTTTGGAAGGCATATAAAAGGGTTTACAGGCCTGGTTGTTGGGAAATTTGAACTTCATGATGGCTGGTTCAGAACATAGGAATTTGGATTATCTGGAAAAACCCTTGGCTTCCCAATTGCAAGTGCGGGTCAGTCATAAATTTGCATCCAAAACGTTATATGGGATGAATTTCCCTCCTTTCAAAGAACCTTCAGTAAGGTCAATGGAGGTCTCCAACTTTTTTAAATGTTCAACAACTTTAAACCTGGGTCCCAGGTCCCTGAAACCCTTTTCCAGGGGAATTATTTTGGTATAGGGACCTAACGGGTTCCCCTTCTTTTGGAAACTTTACGGCTCTGGCACCGTTATGTTTCGTAGCCCTTCTGAAGGATCTGTTCAGTTTTGGGTCTACAGGCCCAGTTGCAGTCATCTAAACTTTGTCAGAAACCCTCCTTTGTTGCCAAAGAGTCCAAACAAATGGCGGACTGGCCCGGACACATTTCACTGGGTGGCCCAGAACTCTGACCCTGTGGTTCGTCACCAGAGTTGAACCCTTGTTTTAGGGTTAACATTTAGCTATAATTTTCAATGTACCAGTGTATTTCGGCCCGCCTCGAGGTACTGTATGGATGCTTTCCTCACAATGGCCACTGTTTAAAGTCACAAGTTTAAAGGGCATGACCCTTTGGCCAACTAGGATCCAAAGGCAACCCAGGCTTTTTTGAGGTCCATTTGACCTCAGCTTGCAGTTACTTGTCCAAACTTAATGGTTTTTTTGGAGTGACCACATTGAGTGCCATGAAATTTAAGCTATAAATTAACATGTCCAGTGTGGGTTTAATTTCGGAAGGAGCAACGCCACCATCAGCCCCCATGGATGCTGTGGTTTTAGAAGTTCCCCTGGGCGAATTGGGGCAATCGCTGGAAATCCTTTCTTTTAGAGAATTTGCATACCTGTCCCCAAGTTGCAATGCCCAACGTAATTCCATTTTGAACTTTCTGAGATATCTGGGATTCCTCAGGTTCAAAAAAAGGGAACCTTAGATTGTTTTAGTTTTAGCTATCTTAAATTTGCTTTGGATGTTTTTATGAGAGCTCAGACATAGTGAAAAGGGTTTTCCCTAAGGATTTGCTTCGGGTTTGCTCCTGTTGTGTTTTTGTGGGGTCACAGACTGGCCCTTTCCTTGGTCAAGTCTTTTTGGCTTGTTGGGTTTCCAGCACTGCATTGGAACTTTTGAATATTGGGTTTCCCGTTTTCCCCGGGGGCCTTAAAGGCTTGTCTTTAGAATTAAAATTTAAGTTTACTGTGGTCTTTTTTTTGGGGGAGGTCAACGTTAGTTGTGTCTGATCTCCAGTAGTATCCTTGTGAGATTGTGCTCCCATGTTGTGAAAGATAATTTTTTCCCTTTGGGGGTGTAGTTTTCCTGGCTTTTGATTTATGAATTCCGGGGCTTTGGGCTGTTTTTGGGCTTGAGTAGTGTTCCCGCATATTGGGTTTGAAGCACCTAGTTGGGGGGTTTGGTAAACATTTTCTTTTTGGAACCTTAGTTCCTAGTTGTGAGGGTGGCTGTAAAGGTACTTTGCAAAATTGATTTAATTGCACCTGGCTCCGTGCATCGATTGCCACCAGTCTTGATTGTGTCCTGATAATATGTTTCCCTCCTTTGGTATGTCGGTTTTGGGCCAGCATTAAGAGTTAAAACCTGTAGTGCTGGGTGTAGGAGCTTGAACCGGGTTTCTGACTGCACAGCATATGTTCTCATACAAACTCAGTGATTTTAGATTAGACTTGGATTGCAGCATTCCCTTAGTTTCCTTTGTTCTGGGGGAAGAATTTGCCTTGCCTAAAAGCACTAGGGGTAGACCTTTGCCAATTCGTCCCGGTGACGGGGCAACCGCCCCTTCGGAGCTGGTTTGCTGCTCCCAGCAGAAACATGATCTTTGAATGACAAGTTTAACCAAATTTTAAAGCTGATCATCTTACCGAAATTGTCTCATCTTGGTGAAGGGTACTGTTTAGTCTACTGCCTGGGACATAGAAGCTCTTCTTTTTCTTGTATCAAGGAGTCCAGGTCTTTCCCAGCTGGACAAACTGAGTGTTTGACCCTTTGAAACCGTGTTTTGGGGCATTCTAGCCCCGAAGGCTTCTGTGACTTCTCCTACCCAGTCGGAGGCCTTGGTGACAGGAGTACCAATTTAGTGTCTCATTGTGTTTGGCCTTAAGGCTGTGACTGTTTGAACTCTAATGTAGGTCTATTGTTGGGGTTTGTTTGAGGTGTGGTTTTGGTGTTCCCTTGGGGTCTCCGTTTTAATTTTGATAAAGCCGATGTCTTTGTTTTTTAAAGGGGTGTTGGGTTATGTAAACTGGGAAGGGGTAACCTTTTCCCTGACTGTCTTCCAGTCTTGTTGAAGCGCTCCATTTTGGGCCCAATATTGATTCCATGTTTTTGTGTTTTTGGAAGGGAGGGTTGCTGTACGGGAATTTAAACATTGCTAATTTAGGTTAAACTGAGGGAAAATTTGCAACTATTGCTGCTGGTAGAAAAATTTAAAGAGTCTGCTGTTTTTGTTTTTGGGTCTATCTAAGAGGCCATAAGGTAATATACTTAGGGCAAGTCTAGTTAACAGTATCTACTTGGAGTCAAGTAGAGATGATCTTTAGGTTTTTGGGTGCAGAAGGGTGCTTAAGAGATGAAAGAACATGCATGCATCAGGAATGAAAGTAGGTAATTTGGGTTTCCTGTTTAGAAGGTTAGGGAATACTTTTTTAAAACAGCGATGGACTAAAAAGGTGGTTCTTTTTTTTGGTTGAAATACTGTAGGAGGGCCAATATTTAAATAATTGAATGGGATTCAAAAGTGATGTTTTATATAAAACATAAAAGGGGAAAAAGATATTTGGGTTAAAAAAGGCGTAACAGAGACATGGTATTTAACAAGACAACTTAATGGTGAAAAAATTCTGTATAGAACAGAGAACTGTTCCTTTTAATTAATTGGAAAACAAAAAACAAAGAAAAAAAACCCGTTCAAATTAAAAATACAGAAATACAAAATCCAAAAAAATTTTTTCAATTGTCTGGGAACACATACTTTGAAGATCATTTTTATGCCACATAACCATGCAAAGCAACTCTGAAAAAGGCCCGGTGGTTAACCCAAACCACTGGGACAAACTCTCCTGGCGAGGCTTCCCCGAATTATATCCTTAAAAGATGGAACAAAAAAGAAAAACCAATAAAAAGTAAAATACCCCAATTTGAAGAAACCAAAAAAGCCAAAAAATTTCCCACGCAAAAATACAGTGTCAGTTTAATCACTAACACACCAAATACAACACAACACCAATAACCACCACAACACAAAACATCAAAACACAATAAAAAAACCCACTTTCCCTTCTTGCAAAACCCCCAAAACACACCCCACACACAAACCAAACAAACCCAAAACCCCAAAAAAAAAACCACATCAAAACACCAAACAAAACAAAAACACCTACACAAAAAACACCCACAACACACAACAAACCAAAAACACAACTTTTCACAAACCACACACACCCCAACCAAAACACACCACACACAACCACACCACAACCACACCCCCCCCTCAACACATCCACCAAAACACCCCACAAAACAACCCACCAACTTAAATAAGAACAAAAACATACACAAAACAAACACACTTCCAAAAAACCAGTAACAATCCATTTTCCCCAAGAAAATATAATCCAAAGCCCCTTCTTTCACTTTAGACAAGGCAAATAACTAACCAAAAACCATACAAAAAAAATTAAAAGGTCCAAACCAAAAACCCCCAAAAAACCACCAAACCTAAAACCACACCAAACATAAAACCCTTTTTTGAAACATTTACTGTGCAAAATTTCTAATCACAAAATATACAACTTGAATGGCAGTTTACACTGCTATAAAAGTATGTAAATGGTATTCCCAAATTAAACTTAATCCTCTTAGAAATTCTAAACAGATGGCAGAATGTGAAGATGATGCTCCAACAAGATAAGAGCTGCTGCTGCATGAGTGCACCATACACATTGTACTACAGGTCCACTGCCTTGGCCTAGCCAATAACTGATTTGGCCTGTGACATGTTGAAACACCTTAGGTTGCAACATTGTGATGGCAAGCATCATCAATGCTATCAGTTAAGGATTTGGCAAATAGCATTTTATGGAGTGAAGAACACATTTGTGCAAAAGTCACATTTACAAGCTTCTTCATACGACAAAATAAAGTTAGTTATTTTCAGTTTCTGCCTTATACAATTTAATTTACATCAACAATTACACAGCTATAAATTTTATAACAGCCTGGCTTGAAGCCAATAACACTAAACAACCTGGACAAAAATGCTACTTGTCTAGCAGTATCATAAATATAAATCAAGGTTTAACAATTAACTCTTCAAGAAAAATATGAGTGACTAAGCACGTTGTTGTCTAAGGCATGTTAGTACAAGTTTCTAAAATGCATTAAGTATATACTACATGTTTGAGCATAACCTCTATAAAGCAAGCTCAAAACCTGAAAAAAGTATGCCAACGTATTACAACTATAGCCACCACTGTCTTTTAGGAAATTACACTGAAGTATTTTAAACTGATATGTTTGTCATTTTTCTATTCTTCTAGCAAACATAAAACCTTTATACCACACAACTCAAAGTCTGCTTATGGCATTGGGACACTGCATTCATGCTTACTTTTTCTGATAGCACAATGCTCTGATTCACTGTAATTCAAAAAAAATGCAGGGCTAGTCGGACCTTGCCTCTGTGTGGAAATCAGGAAACAACCTTTGCAAAACAGCGACTACAACTCTATTTGCTAGCCAAGCATCCTAAAAACTACTAATAAATGCAAATAAAACAATGCATCATCAAAACATTAATTATGCAGGACAGGGGCATGTACACGACGCGTGAACGGTCACACGCACTTACATTACATTTGGCCAGCATTACACAGAGAAGTAAACTGACGCATGGACGCTCGCAGACAAACGCATGCTGATTTTACACTTACCAAACGCCGGCATTATACAGAGAACTAAAATGAGTAATTATAAAAACATCATTCAAAAATACGGCCCCCTTAATATAATAGCATCAATAAATACAAAAGAGCTACAGTAATCAACTAACAGCAGCAAACAGGGTAGCACCTGGCACACGCGGAAACAAAAGGTATACAATCTATCAATGTGCAGTCAAACACTTGCGAGCACAATATAAGGTGTAGTAGTACAGAGGCTCCATGTAAAATTAACATCTGACTTGATTACGAAGACTTACCTTAGTAATGAAGAAAAAATTCAGTCAAGCTGCAGGCAATGCAAACAGTGTTGAGGTCTGTTGAATCACGTCGACAGGATACACTCACTAAGAAAAAGAGTTCCACACGTTAGTACGTCCCTTTTATTGTGGGTAAGAGTGTGATGGGCAAGGCACCTCTGACATCACAATATGGGTGCCTCATCTATACAGCATTCACATCAGGCTGTGGTTACATCAATTTGTGGGGGGAAATCTACTGAAGAGTACAGCAAGAGCTATGGCAGATATGACGGCATCATTTCCGAGTCAGCTCGAGTATTTCTAACTTTGGGTTTAAAACAGAAACTCCTACAGTACGTAAACGTAATTAGGCTAAGAGGTAAAACAGTCGAGTGGATTATTTTGTAAAGCTGCAGTTTTTACTTTCTAATCAGGTATCAAATAACTGTGATTAGACGCACACCAGGTTGAGCAATCTAGTTTAATATCCCGTTCTCCTTAAATGCAGTAAATCTGGACAAGGCAATTTATATGTGGGGGGACATGTAAACAGTACTAAAAGTTGATCTGTTATACACTGAGACAGGTGATCAAACAGGTCTTGCTTTGGCATGCATTTTTCGCAAGGTTATGAAGGCTGAATTGTCTCAGCTACTAACTTTATCTTGGAAAATTATGACAGAAAACCACAAATTTTGAGAGAACAATCAAAAACAAGAAGCATTAATTGGAGTCTCACACAGTCACACTGACAGACTTGTCCCCTTTGCTTGCAGTCACACTCTTGCCCCCTTTGCTTGCCTGCAGTCACACTCTTGCCCCACCCCTTTGCTTGCCTGCAGTGACACTCTTGCCCCACCCCTTTGCTTGCCCGCAGTCACACTCTTGCCCGCCCCCATTGCTTGCCCGCAGTCACACTCTTGCCCGCCCCCATTGCTTGCCTGCAGTCACACACTTTGCCCACCCTTGCTTGCCTGCATTCACACACTTTGCCCCCCTTACTTGCCTGCAGTCACACACTTTGCCCCCTTGCTTGCCTGCAGTCACACACTTTGCCACCCTTGCTTGCCTGCAGTCACACACTTTGCCACCCTTGCTTGCCTGCAGTCACACACTTTGTCCCCTTGCTTGCCTGCAGTCACACACACAATAGCCCCCTTGCTTGCAGTCACACACACACACTAGCCCCCTTGCTTGCAGTCACACACACACTAGCCCCTTGCTTGCAGTCAGACACATACTAGCCCCTTGCTTGCATTCAGACACACACACACACACACACACACACACACACACACACACACACACACACACACACACACACACACACACACACACACACTAGCCCCTTGCTTGCATTCACACACACACACTAGCCCCTTGCTTGCATTCACACACACATACTAGCCCCTTGCTTGCATTCACACACACACTTGCCCCTTGCTTGTATTCACACACACACACACACACACACACACACACACACACAGTCACACACACACACTTGCCCCAGTCACACACACACACACACTTGCCCCCGTGCCAACAGTCACACACATATACACAAATAGCCCCCTTGCTTGCAGTCACACACACACACTAGCCCCCTTGCTTGCAGTCACACACACACACTAGCCCCCTTGCTTGCAGTCAGACACACACCAGTCACACACACACACACACACACACACACACACACACACACACACACACAATAGCCCCTTGCTTGCAGTCACACACACACACACTAGCCCCCTTGCTTGCAGTCACACACACACACACTAGCCCCTTGCTTGCAGTCACACACACACTAGCCCTTGCTTGCAGTCACACACACACACACACACACACACACTAGCCCCCGTGCCAACAGTCACACACACACACTTGCCCCCGTGCCAACAGTCACACACACACACACACTTGCCCCCGTGCCAACAGTCACACACATATACACAAATAGCCCTCTTGCTTGCAGTCACACACACACACACTAGCCTTCTTGCTTGCAGTCACACAAACACACACTAGCCCCTTGCTTGCAGTCAGACACACACACACACACACACACACACACACACACACACACACACACACACACACACACACACACACACACACACACACACACACACACTAGCCCCCTTGCTTGCAGTCACACACACACTACCCCCTTGCTTGCAGTCAGACACACATACACACACACACACACACACACACACGCACAATAGCCCCTTGCTTGCAGTCACACACACACACTAGCCCCCTTGCTTGCAGTCAGACACACACACTAGCCCCCTTGCTTGCAGTCAGACACACACACACACACACACACACACACACACACACACACACACACACACACACACACACAATAGCCCCTTGCTTGCATTCACACACACATACTAGCCCCTTGCTTGCATTCACACACACACACACACTAGCCCCCGTGCCAACAGTCACACACACACACTTGCCCCCATGCCAACAGTCACACACACACACACACACACACACACACACACTTGCCCCAGTGCCAACAGTCACACACATATACACAAATATTAATTTTCATTTATTCACATATTTAGACAATATCTGTAATTTCAATATGATTTTTAGTGTTATCTTCGGAGATTTTCTTGCTAGACCACCACTGAAGAGAGGCCTGGGTTAGTCCAATGAGGCTAGTGGCGTCTTTTAAAGGAAACCCTTCATCCTTCTCCAGAAATGGAAAAATGTACTGAACCGTGACCATCCGGAATTTCATTTGTTTGACAAACTTGTCCAATATGCTGAGATCCAAAATTGATCTCCAGTACCCTGTTTTCTTTGGCACTAAAAAGAACCTTTAGTAGAATCTAAATCCTATTTGGTCTGGTGGGACTAACTGGATGATGCTTTTTCTTAGCAGCTTTTGGACGTCTAGTGCTGCTGTATCTCTCTGACTGGGTGGGACGTCATGGATTCATCTTAGAGGCTTGGGGTAAAGGTCGAAGGGGACAAGGTAACCTCTGGTCATTATTCTATGCACCCAGGAGTCTGATTTTATTGATTGCCAGGCCAAGCAGTGTAAAGAAAAACTTCGCTGACTGCCTCCTGAGGCAAGCAATCGAGTCACTCCTCAGGAGCACTGATAGGGCTGGCCAGAGAAGGAAACTCTGGAGCCCTGGTTTTGCAGCCCTCCTCTGCCCTAAAAAGTGCATCTCCCAGATGAGTTACCCCTCTGCCCCAGGGGGATTGCTCTCCACACATGTCACAGAAAGGTCCTTGGGATTTCCTAAACCACATTTTTCTGCCCCTCTGATTCCTGGAGTATGATCATTGAGGGGATGAAAAACGTATTCCCATGACAGATAGGGTCTTTCCATTTTTCTCACATCTGGCTAACATTTCCTTAACTTTTGGGCCAAATAAGGAGGATTCATCAACAGGAGCATTGATGAAGGAGGACTTGAAGGGATCCGCTAAGTCACATAGTCGCATCCAGGCATGACTTCTCATGACAATGCCTGAAGCAGCAGCTTTGGCTGCTCCTTCAGTTGTGTGCACTATCAACTGCATGTAGGAGTTAGAGATGTACTCTAGGGTGGCCAGCTGAGAGGCAAACTTGTCTCACACCTCTTCAGGCAGTACCTCAGCCAAAGCACCTGAAATTTCTGTGATCAGGTCCCTTTGGAGACGTGTGAAATGTGCCATGTAGTTCAGAGACCATAAGGCGAAGGTCACTGAAGCATAGGTCTGCTTCCCCAGTCTGTCTATTATCCAGGACTCCCTACTCGGATGATGGACAGTCGGACTTTCTTCCACTAGTTCTTTTTTAGTGGCCACAGTCACAACCATGGAGTCTACTGCCAAACCTCTGGACCAGTGCAGATGGTCTTCTGGAGGGGAAAGAATTTTATCAGGCCTCTGGGGAATTGGCTCAATGTTGTCAGAGGCCTTCCAAGCCTGCTGCACAATGAGTTTAATCAAATCATCTGCAGGGGGGGCACCCAGGAAGTAGATAGCCAAGCATGGAAGGTTTACAAGAATATGGACTCCTCAGTAGAAGGGTTGATGGGCTTTCAGTCACCCCTATGTTTCGGGATTTCAAGTATGTCTCCAAGTGAGACATCATCAGGGAATGACCGTGGGGACCCTTCTCCCTAACTGAAAATATCTTCAGTGACGGATTCCTCAAGGGAATCTACATGCTTTCTCTTACACGTTCTCTTTTGGGGTGGCTCCTCGGTGGGATTTTCCGAAGAGGACCCCAAAGAGGGTTTCTTGCTGCTCCCATGCTTGGAGTCCCTGCGTAGTGGACTGTGGCAACTGCATGCTAGAGGAGAGTGAAAGGTCATGTTCTGACACAGGAGGTGCCAACAGCAAGCTTATAGAAGCAAGAACCCTCTCCATCACCTGGAATGTAGGTCCAGCAGAAGAGGAATAGGAGTCCAAAACCGAGAGGGATAAACTCAGAACCAAAGTCACACCCCGCCCCTATGAGCCTACCTCCAGGATAGGAGCCCCGAGAGGACAAGAAACTGCCAGACCAGCCGAAGCTGCAGATGGTGCCATAGAAAAAATTGGCACTGAAATAAGGGTCATGGTGCAGACAAACCAGTCATGGTTCCCGAGGGTGGATCGGCTCAGGATGGAGTGACATCCGGAGGGAAGGCTCCAGAACCGTGGACGCGATTGTCACAGGAATCGAAGGCATAGGCACCAGGGTAGACATCAGTACAGAGGGCTTCAAAGTCTGCAAAGAGGCTGGAGGAGGATATGTTGGAGTCAATGCAGAGTAAACTTTGGCTCCAGATGGGAGGGAAGTCTTGGTAGGGTCGGAATTTTTCTAGCTGCCAAGATCTGATCAACAAGCCGCACTACATCTATTTCAGAAAGACTCCTGGTGGACCTTGTTGACATTTCTGAGGGCATGTCTGGTCTTTCAAAAAAGGACTATACTGTTGTCTCAAGAAGGGATCTATAGTGGGAGAGTACCTGGTTCTAGGCAAAATTTCAGGTTTCGGCACAGAAAAAGGATCCGTAATTGAAGTCACAGTCGGTGTCAATGAGGTACCGAAGATACTGTTGGTACCAAAGCAGGTATAAGAATTGTCGGTTCCATAGTTTTCACCAACAATAACTTTGGTGCCGTAGAGCTAGTTAAGGGCTCAGGGGCTGAAGTAGACGGTGCAGGCATTTTGGGAACCTTGGTAAAAGCAGTATGGGAGCTTTTCGGTTCCATAGAGCTTGGGGAAGCCGGAACTGAGTGTCTTCTCTTTTTTTTTAATCTTTCCTGGGAGGTGGTGAGCCCTCCACTTCAGAAAGGGCCTCCAAAATGGGGGTTTTCAATAAACCCTTGAGAACCAGTTTGTTCTTGCGCTCTGCGAGAGTGCAAAAACTAAACTTTTTACATATCTCGCATGGAGGTTGTATCTGGAGATGAGAAACTCCCAAACAGTAAATGCACAAAAGATGCCATCCAAGTTAGGCATCTTTCTCCCACACTTATCACACTGCTTGAAGCCCGTCATTCCTCTTTTGTCAGCCATGTTGAGTCAGAGAAAATAATTAGGCCCAGAGGAGAAAAAACAGTAATCTAGTACAGAAATACAGCTGGAAGGAAGGAAATATTTAGCCAATACTGTATGAGAAGTTTTTTTTTTTTTTTTTAGAAAAGGGGGAATTAGAAGGGAATACCAATGATGGTATAAAGGATTAACACAAGGGTAAGGGAGGGGCTGTACCAACAATAGTACAAGGTTACCACAAGAAAGGGTAGGAAAAGGGTTGAAAGAGAACTAGAGTAGAAAGAAACTATCCTAAGAGAAAAACAAGGACTATAAAGACTTAACAAGAGAAAAATATCCAAATAAATTGGTCACTTAGATGAGAGAGCTGGCTTGGCACATCTTGAAAAGTACATGGCAAATGAGATCTGAAGAAAGGTGAAGAGGTGCACTATGGGTAGGACTTAACTCAAGAGTTTTTGGCTGGCATGAGCTTGTATATTGTTCCAAAATCAAAACTGAAGTCCTATCAGTAAGGAATGAATGAAGATTTACATCATATGGCAAATTCACTTGTAGCATGTAATATCTCTTCAGTAAAAATACAACATTCATCCTGGAACTAATCTTAGAAAAGGAAAACTCCTTTAATGAAATTGGAGAAGACAAACCTTCCTCTGAAACAGAGTCTGGGAAGTCAGATAAAGAAAAAGCCCTTTCTCTGTCTATGCCAGAATCCTCTGACATTTTCCTCAGAAATTATTTCTGCTCTGCAGGATACAAAGCCTGCAGAAACTCATGGCTAAGGTAAGAAAAACATCCTTAAGAACAGACAAAATATCTTTGGAAGAGCAATGTCTAACCTTTAAATTTTTTTCTAGATACATCTGTGGAAGGAGATCAGCTGACAGCTGGTACTTTGTCTCATGCAAGAGGTCACTTTACCCCGTCTCATTGAGAAGAACCTCCTGGAGATACTCCCAAAGAAGATGGCTCCGCCATGCCCAGACTGGACACTGGACATGTCTGACCTACAGTTCACAGTAGCCGGAAAGGCTACACCAAAGAGATTCCAGGAAAACAGTAAGTTTTCTGGAGAACCAGCAATGGCCAGTACAGAGTAACCCACCATAGTCTGAGGCGTAGACTGACCCCCATGCTGAAGGCAAGGGCTTTTGTTTTAACTGTTTTTTTTTTTTTTAAGGTATGCTGGGAGAATGAACAGCAGGGCCAGGAAGAATCCATGTTGCAGCCGAGATAAAAGCCTGACTGATGGTCAGAGCTGCTGGAAAGAGTAGGTTGGAAGGTAAATGGCCCAACAAGTGTTCACAAGCAGCGCACACCTTACGCCGTCCAACAAAATTCAAAAATAAAAGTACAGGTAGTACACAAAAATCCTGTCAACTTATCCCTTTCACAGAAATAGCACTGAGAGAAAACAAGAAATGAAGAAAAAGATATATCAAAGCACCAAATAAAAAATACATTTCTGTCCCTGAAATACACTTCATACTGCTCAAATCTAATGCCTTCAATCAAAACATATTGAGTTGTAAAATAATGAATACAAGAAGTCATGAAGTATACACAAGCATCAAAAAATTCTCAAACTGTGTTTTAAGTGCATAAAACACTTCCCAAGCTTTAAATCCATATACTTAGTTAAAATATCTAAAAAACAGTACATTTCTTCTCAAAACAAAGCCTTGGTATTCAGTAATAACCCTGTTCTAAAAAATAGTTCATAACAAGAAACCTCTGATATTAATAATTTTGACATTATTCTTTAGAAAATAAAAATCCACACAAAATATTTAAAAATGCAATACTTTTGTACGTGAAAAGGTTCCCCAATGGGGGCTTATCTGCCAGAAATGAAGCCTGCAGCAGCAAGGTAGTCCTGAGATAATTCTGAAGTAATCTTCACTTGGGGTGTTGATTTCCCGCCACAAATTGGCTGTCCAATAAGCACCCGAGTGAAATGTGGGTGGGAGCTAGAGCTATGTGAAGTTGTTTTTGCCTCAGCAGGGAAACAACCCAAGTGGTAAAAGGCTACTTTTACAGTGAGAATGACTAACATCTCTAGTACATTCACGGCAACACACAGTGAAGTGACCTGAAATCAGAATTTCAAACAAAGTAAATTAATTGTATGCCAATAATCAGGAACAACAACAAAAGTTAATGAGGGGCACATACCTCTCAACTATACAATTTTTTGCAGAATGCCCAGATTTTTGCCATATATTTTTGGTTCATTTTTCATAATATTGTGGTTTTCTGGCAAATTAGTATCAACTTATTAATGACTGAGGTTAGAAAATAATGGCAGACATGTTCGTTAAACGCTACATACCTTTCAGAAAATTCATGCTAATGCAAAAACAATTATCCTATCAACTAAGTTTGTAAGAGCAATATTTAAAAATTGTCCCTATTTTATATATGCTGGGCCTGGGAAAGCTGCTAGAATTCATTTAGGCTGTGAAGTCTGAAATTCCATGATTATTTTTGACTGCAATCCTCACAAAATAACCAGAAAACCACAACTTTTAGGAGGAGTAGGTCAAAAAGCATGAGATAAAATCAGTGACGCTCAGAACCAGCAAAATACGTATGAGAAACACCTTTACGTACACACTTATTTTACAGGGGGCACTAATGTCTTTAATGCATGCAGGTAATTAGCCAATGTATCATCTAGGAGGTGCTGCTAATTAAATCAAACATGACAGTCTCCCCTCCCCCAGCAGCAATCCGTACCTCTACACTTATGGGTGTAGATAAAAATGTTAAGATCTTACAGGTAGTTGCCTGCCATATTGGTGCTCTCTGACTTTTTATATCATGTGATATTACCAAGTGTAGTACAATTCTAATCTACGATATAATACATAGAATGCGTAACACTTCTTCAGCTAAAAGTATTTAACTCTGTAGGGAAATCGCAGTCATACATCAGCTCGATCTTGTTTACATTGTTTTCTGCATCTTTTCTCTTTTGTTTAAAATTATTTTTAAGGTGGGTACCTAAGTTTTCAGTGCAGAGTAATGTGTGTCCCGTTTCCTCCCACATTCCAAAGACATGCTGCAGGTGGATTGGACACTCTAAATTGACCCTAGGTGTGAGTGCATGTGTGTGTGCCTTCTGTGGAAGGTTGGGCGCCGGGCTGGCAACTCGACACTGTAAAACTCCACTGCCAGTCATGAGCGGACAGGTGATCCGCTGTGGCGACCCCTAACCAGGAAAAGTCGAAAGAAGAAGCCAACGTGTTTTAGTTTAAGCCTGGATATATACTTGAAGGGACAGTAAATGCATTTGTTTCCCTAATATCCAACAGCTGTGTTAATCTTGACTAGACTGCGTACAGGTACTGGAAAGTAAATTCACATGGAAACTGCTTTCTGAATGCCCCCACAAACCTTTCAACTGTACCTATTTTGTAAGAACGTTCCTATTTCAGACCTAATTTACCCCTGCCCAGGACGTTCCTGTTTTCAGGCTTGGTTTACCCCTTCACACGCACAATTTATTGAATCCCCCTTATCACCCAATTTTTGAAGCTAATACGCAGGAAACCACACTGCATAACCAACTTACTAGCTGCGCGAATAATTTAAAGAAAATCACACATATCTACCTTTCTGAAGCAAAAACAAATGACCTTGTTTGGTAGAATTTTGAGGTGCAGCATATAGGGTTGCCACCTTTTCAAATGGCCAAAGTAGGACATTTTCGGTACAAACATCAGATTTTACTGGCCGACACATACCCACGGTCAGTACAAAGGATATAACTTAACTTGTTTGCCTAAATAAAAGCTTATTCTTGTAGCATTTTAGTTACTTATTCTGTTTCTTATAACATTTAGGTATTTTAGATACAGAATAACTGTTTTATGCAACTATTACATAAAATATAGGAAATAATGTCCTGCAATCTCAGGACATTTGCCATTTTTATATTTTTTGTCAGGATACAACTGCCCTAAGAAGGACAGTATACTGAAACCCACAGATTTTACGCGGTCCCTGGTGATAATGTGCTTTTAGTTTTCCACCATTTTGTCATTCTCTGTTTTTAAATGTGTTTCTGAGTAGTATTGTATATTCTTAGTGGAAGCGAGAAATGTTAGGGCTATTTCGTATTGAAATATTACGATAATGAAGTTTCCAGATTTTTAGCTGTATGTTCTCACTTTCAAGGAAGGGCATTGACTCTTATTTGTACAGTGTCAGCGGGTTGAAATGTATGCTCCCACCTGTACACCTGCTGCTTCAGTGTTTTATTGTGCGAGGCACAAGCTATGGCAACCGACTTTTCAAGCAGACAGTAAACGTTGCTTGGGAGCTTTCTGTACCTGGAGGCACGCCCTGTAATCACAATAAGTAAACACGCGCAGCTAACTGGCCAGGTTACGCCTCTCCCGCTTCTCGTGCCGCTTCTACTGACTTGTAGAGACGCAGCAGGCTCGCGGACGAATTGTTTTACGTCTGCAAGGCTTTCGGCATGGTCTGTAGTATAACTGGCAACTTTAACAATAAAAGTGAATGCTGGAAATG
The DNA here is from genome assembly GCF_019279795.1 of Protopterus annectens. Taxonomy (NCBI): domain Eukaryota; kingdom Metazoa; phylum Chordata; order Ceratodontiformes; family Protopteridae; genus Protopterus; species Protopterus annectens. The sequence continues at coordinate 95,947,556 of NC_056749.1, forward strand.
TAGAACGTGGTACTGGGATAAGTACTCGCAAGTCTCATTCATTTTCGGTGACAATGTTGATTTGACCTTTTTTTAATATTTTTGTGTTAAACATGCCTATCGATTGCTTCTAATTATAAGCAACCTTTTAGAGTCTTGGAATTAAGTTTCTGCGCTGTTCCATGAAAAGATTGGCACACATTTATTGTAAGTGTATGGAAAAGTATGGGAATTTAATATACTTACGATATTTTTGTGACATATAATTCAATAAAGTTCAACTCTTTTCGATAAGCGCTGCAGAACTTTTTACATCCACTTGAGCTACCAACAATTTAAACAGATAACACTGTGGTTTACTGCCTCATCTGAGAGAGAATACACTCAGGAGTGCAGCACCTACCACCCATTAGGCTGCACAGCAGTGTAAGCAATCCATCCACCTAGTGTGGAAAAGTACCCACAGCCTTCTGCTCCAAAGGCCAGAGTGGTTGCAGGACAGACCCTACAAATAGTTACTTGTAGTGATCAGGGGGACTCTGAACAAGCAGTATAATTACAAGTTCCACTACTTGAAACATTAACATTAATATTCATTATATTAAATCACATCACATAAAGTACACACGCAAGTTATGGCTGATCATAGCCAATACTGTAAAGTACTTTGCGTTATTTGCAAGTATGGCTTGTCGTACAAATTTTCATTTGTCCAAATGTCTCATTTTCTGGGCAGCTAAAAAGGTGGCAAGACAAAAGTTCTGATTCACTATGATCCGACATAAACATGGGAGAAGTGACATCTCAAAATTCTGCTTCAAACATATAACCACATGCAATAATTTATTTAAATAATAATAATAAAAACAGCTGTATTACACCACCACATATACCAGGACACAAGGTATTACACAAAAAAGAAAATACAGGGTGTATTAAATTTATTTAAAAAACAGGCACCCAGCCACCCCTACATACGAGCTAACCTTGTAAACAATGCAACAGAGAAAAACTTCCGTGCAGAACTACAGTTTTCACTACGAAACGCGAAACACATTGACAAAAGCAGGCGCAGAAATGGAACTCAACACCATGAAACAGGTGCAAAGGAAAGTGTGTCAGCAGCTATGGAGGATACCACTTAAGCATATCTTAAAAAGTTCTCGTCAGTTTCTAAATTAGGCAGCCTCCGATTTATCAGGAAAGTAACGAATTGCATTAAATAGTCCCCAAAACACTAGACATCATTTTTTACTTTACTTTCCTACGAAAAAGCAGGTAAGTGAAAGAATCCTCACCAAGAACGTGGATAAAATGTCCCGCAAAGCTTCTCGTCGTTCATGGTCACTATCCTGCTCCTGCAACACCCCATGAATATAAGAAGCATAAACATCTTTATCAATATCAAGCATTTCCAACAGATTTAACCAACTATCAAAACCGCTTGCAGCTCTCTCGGGCTTTGGCAGACTTGTGCTTCCATGTGGCATACGCTGACGCACATTTTGATTTACGATCAGAGGACTTTATCATGGACTCCTCATCATTTTATTTTAATTACAATTCCTACAACACTACGACAAATGCACAAACCAGCAAACAAAAGCGAACGGAGCATACTGAACGAGCAGAACTACAATATATTAAAACCAGCGTATACTCATAACAGTTTCTTTGGATTTACAGTTACTAATAACAAAAAAAAGCGAACGGAGCACACTAATTAAAAAAAAAATGACCAGAACTACGACCGCACTACCACTAATTAAAAGCAATATTGACAAATGTCCAGAACTACGACCACACTACCACAAATTAAAAGAAGTATTTACTAATGATCAACGCTATGAACGCATGGGCTTTAAATTTATATTTTTATACATTTATGTACACTAAAGTTATAGTTAAATAGACTAAGAACACTTACCCAACACTCAAGAAGATGCAGGCAATACAGTTGCAGCAGGTCCTTCACAGAAAATGGAGCCGACACGATTAACTTCGAGATGAAAAGAAGTTCCACACAGCAGCTACTCCTTTTTATTAGGGTTATAGTGGGCTGGCCAAGGCGGCAATGACGTCACAATGTGGGCGGATCACAGGGGCTTCAATACAGCATGCTAATAAGGCAGAGTTTACGTCACTTTGGGGGAGGAAACATCCTGGGATCTACTCGAGGCAGATGTGACATCATTATTTCTGAGCCGGAAAGCCGTTTTCATTTTGTTTTTTAAAACGGAAACTAATACAGTACGGAGGGTTAGGAAGGTAAGCTGTAAAACAGTTTTGGTGATTTTATTTTAAAGCTGAGGTTATTATTGTTTTTGGCCTGTAGCACATAAGGGGGACTTAATGAGACAACAGATAGAGCTTTTCTATTTGTTATCCCATTGTTTTCCTTTAAGACTGGCTTCAATGAAACCATCTCATTCAAACCAGGATACCTAGCAGCTTCAAGAACTAGTTGCCAGTACAGTTCCCTGTATTCTAGGCATGTTTCCCAAGGGCCACCCCTAGAATCAATGGGCAATATTTCTATTACATAAAAATAAAATCAGCTCCTGCACAGTTCAGAGTATGTTTATACAGAGATTTGTTACTGTTCATCTTTTTTGTATTGTACCTGTGTTCATACATTCTGGACTTTAATTTTTTCAAAGTTTTGCCTATATAAAATGCTTCACATTTGTCACACAAGGCTAAATAAATAATTCCATTAGTATTGCAATTAGCAAAACCATTTGTCTTAATAAGTCTCCCCATGGTGGTGGTGCTGCGGTAGCATTGTCGCCTCACAGTAAGACGCTGTCTGGTTCAATTCTCAGCTAGAGCGTCTTCTGCGTGGAGACATGCGTGAATGAATACCTTCATTGAAGGTTGTGCTTCAGGCCTGGCAAGCCGGTACGCAAAAATCAACTACCAATCATTAGCGGACCGGAGTTCCGCTGTGGCGACCCCTAACCGGGAAAAGCCGAAAGGCACAAACATTTGTATTAATAAGTCTGTCTCTACTTTTCAGATTACAAGATTCCTGATTGACCAACAAATGATTTTCTATGCACTTCTGTATTTATTGTGTTTCATTATTTGTTTATATACCCCCAGATTCATGAAGCTCGGCGCAAGGCCGGCGTAAGGCTTGCGCCGGCTGTGCAGCGTATAACTGGTGTAGCAGCGCCACATGCATAGTAATGAGTGAGCGCCACAACCACAACCACGTGCATAGGGCACGTGCGTGAGTCCAGGGAGCCCAAGTAGGATGCGCCCATAGGTGTGGCCAAGCCGGCAGGCGATGAGCAACCTAAAGTGCTGACTGTCACAGGCCGCCTGCAATAGTAACCGCACCAACCAGTGTCCGTGGATAATGAAACGTATGCAGAGTATGCAACATAGTACCCGTCCTCACAAAATGGAGAACCAAACATAAATCCACGAAGTACAAAATGTTCCCGTCCACGGAACAAAGGATACTCAGAATACCGTGTCCGTCACACAATGCACTGTCAGCAGGCATACCCAGTGGAGGTGTACTGCATCATGTCAGCGCGCCACAACTAGTGTTGAAGAAATTGCTTGAAACCACCACGAATTGAGTCAAACAGCATTTAATGACAAGAATAAAACAGGAACAAGCGCTTTCACGCAATAAAAATTTTGATTTACGATCAGAGGACTTTATCATGGATTCCTCATCATTTTATTTTAATTACAATTCCTACAACACTACGACAAATGCACAAACCAGCGAACGGAGCATACTGAACGAGCAGAACTACAATATATTAAAACCAGCGTATACTCATAACAATTTCTTTGGATTTACAGTTACTAATAACAAAAAAAAGCGAACGGAGCACACTAATTAAAAAAAAAATGACCAGAACTACGACCGCACTACCACTAATTAAAAGCAATATTGACAAATGTCCAGAACTACGACCACACTACCACAAATTAAAAGAAGTATTTACTAATGATCAACGCTATAAACGCATGGGCTTTAAATTTATATTTTTATACATTTATGTACACTAAAGTTATAGTTAAATAGACTAAGAACACTTACCCAACACTCAAGAAGATGCAGGCAATACAGTTGCAGCAGGTCCTTCACAGAAAATGGAGCCGACACGATTAACTTCGAGATGAAAAGAAGTTCCACACAGCAGCTACTCCTTTTTATTAGGGTTATAGTGGGCTGGCCAAGGCGGCAATGACGTCACAATGTGGGCGGATCACAGGGGCTTCAATACAGCATGCTAATAAGGCAGAGTTTACGTCACTTTGGGGGAGGAAACATCCTGGGATCTACTCGAGGCAGATGTGACATCATTATTTCTGAGCCGGAAAGCCGTTTTTCATTTTGTTTTTTAAAACGGAAACTAATACAGTACGGAGGGTTAGGAAGGTAAGCTGTAAAACAGTTTTGGTGATTTTATTTTAAAGCTGAGGTTATTATTGTTTTGGCCTGTAGCACATAAGGGGGACTTAAGGAGACAACAGATAGAGCTTTTCTATTTGTTATCCCATTGTTTTCCTTTAAGACTGGCTTCAATGAAACCATCTCATTCAAACCAGGATACCTAGCAGCTTCAAGAACTAGTTGCCAGTACAGTTCCTGTATTCTAGGCATGTTTCCCAAGGGCCACCCTAGAATCAATGGGCAATATTTCTATTACATAAAAATAAAAATCAGCTCCTGCACAGTTCAGAGTATGTTTATACAGAGATTTGTTACTGTTCATCTTTTTTGTATTGTACCTGTGTTCATACATTCTGGACTTTAATTTTTTCAAAGTTTTGCCTATATAAAATGCTTCACATTTGTCACACAAGGCTAAATAAATAATTCCATTAGTATTGCAATTAGCAAAACCATTTGTCTTAATAAGTCTTCCCATGGTGGTGGTGCTGCAGTAGCATTGTCGCCTCACAGTAAGACGCTGTCTGGTTCAATTCTCAGCTAGAGCGTCTTCTGCGTGGAGACATGCGTGAATGAGCGTACCTTCATTGAAGGTTGTGCTTCAGGCCTGGCAAGCCGGTACGCAAAAATCAACTACCAATCATTAGCGGACCGGAGTTCCGCTGTGGCGACCCCTAACCGGGAAAAGCCGAAAGGCACAAACATTTGTATTAATAAGTCTGTCTCTACTTTTCAGATTACAAGATTCCTGATTGACCAACAAATGATTTTCTATGCACTTCTGTATTTATTGTGTTTCATTATTTGTTTATATACCCCCAGATTCATGAAGCTCGGCGCAAGGCCGGCGTAAGGCTTGCGCCGGCCGTGCAGCGTATAACTGGTGTAGCAGCGCCACATGCATAGTAATGAGTGTGCATCGCAACCACAACCACATGCATAGGGCACATGCATGAGTCCAGGGAGCCCAAGTAGGATGTGCCCGTAGGTGTGGCCAAGCCGGCAGGCGATGAGCAACCTAAAGTGCTGACTGTCACAGGCCACCTGCAATAGTAACCGCACCAACCAGTGTCCGTGGATAATGAAACGTATGCAGAGTATGCAACATAGTACCCATCCACACAAAATGGAGAACCAAACATAAATCCACGAAGTACAAAATGTTCCGCCCACGGAACAAAGGATACTCAGAATACCGTGTCCGTCACACAATGCACTGTCAGCAGGCATACCCAGTGGAGGTGTACTGCATCATGTCAGCGCGCCACAACTAGTGTTGAAGAAATTGCTTGAAACCACCACGAATTGAGTCAAACAGCATTTAATGACAAGAATAAAACAGGAACAAGCGCTTTCACGCAATAAAAATTTTGATTTACGATCAGAGGACTTTATCATGGATTCCTCATCATTTTATTTTAATTACAATTCCTACAACACTACGACAAATGCACAAACCAGCGAACGGAGCATACTGAACGAGCAGAACTACAATATATTAAAACCAGCGTATACTCATAACAATTTCTTTGGATTTACAGTTACTAATAACAAAAAAAAGCGAACGGAGCACACTAATTAAAAAAAAAATGACCAGAACTACGACCGCACTACCACTAATTAAAAGCAATATTGACAAATGTCCAGAACTACGACCACACTACCACAAATTAAAAGAAGTATTTACTAATGATCAACGCTATAAACGCATGGGCTTTAAATTTATATTTTTATACATTTATGTACACTAAAGTTATAGTTAAATAGACTAAGAACACTTACCCAACACTCAAGAAGATGCAGGCAATACAGTTGCAGCAGGTCCTTCACAGAAAATGGAGCCGACACGATTAACCCGAGATGAAAAGAAGTTCCACACAGCAGCTACTCCTTTTATTAGGGTTATAGTGGGCTGGCCAAGGCAATGACATCACAATGTGGGCGGATCACAGGGGCTTCAATACAGCATGCTAATAAGGCAGAGTTTACGTCACTTTGGGGGAGGAAACATCCTGGGATCTACTCGAGGCAGATGTGACATCATTATTTCTGAGCCGGAAAGCCGTTTTTCATTTTGTTTTTTAAAACGGAAACTAATACAGTACGGAGGGTTAGGAAGGTAAGCTGTAAAACAGTTTTGGTGATTTTATTTTAAAGCTGAGGTTATTATTGTTTTTGGCCTGTAGCACATAAGGGGGACTTAAGGAGACAACAGATAGAGCTTTTCTATTTGTTATCCCATTGTTTTCCTTTAAGACTGGCTTCAATGAAACCATCTCATTCAAACCAGGATACCTAGCAGCTTCAAGAACTAGTTGCCAGTACAGTTCCCTGTATTCTAGGCATGTTTCCCAAGGGCCACCCCTAGAATCAATGGGCAATATTTCTATTACATAAAAATAAAAATCAGCTCCTGCACAGTTCAGAGTATGTTTATACAGAGATTTGTTACTGTTCATCTTTTTTGTATTGTACCTGTGTTCATACATTCTGGACTTTAATTTTTTCAAAGTTTTGCCTATATAAAATGCTTCACATTTGTCACACAAGGCTAAATAAATAATTCCATTAGTATTGCAATTAGCAAAACCATTTGTCTTAATAAGTCTTCCCACGGTGGTGGTTCTGTGGTAGCGTTGTCGCCTCACAGTAAGACGCTGTCTGGTTCCATTTTCAGCTAGAGCGTCTTCTGCTTGGAGACATGCATGAATGAGCGTACCTTCATTGAAGGTTGTGCTTCAGGCCTGGCAAGCCGGTACACAAAAATCAACTACCAATCATTAGCGGACCGGAGTTCCGCTGTGGCGACCCCTAACCGGGAAAAGCCGAAAGACACAAACATTTGTATTAATAAGTCTGTCTCTACTTTTCAGATTACAAGATTTCTGATTGACCAACAAATGATTTTCTATGCACTTCTGTATTTATTGTGTTTCATTATTTGTTTATATACCCCCAGATTCATGAAGCTCGGCGCAAGGCCGGCGTAAGGCTTGCGCCGGCTGTGCAGCGTATAACTGGTGTAGCAGCGCCACATGCATAGTAATGAGTGAGCGCCACAACCACAACCACGTGCATAGGGCACGTGCGTGAGTCCAGGGAGCCCAAGTAGGATGCGCCCATAGGTGTGGCCAAGCCGGCAGGCGATGAGCAACCTAAAGTGCTGACTGTCACAGGCCGCCTGCAATAGTAACCGCACCAACCAGTGTCCGTGGATAATGAAACGTATGCAGAGTATGCAACATAGTACCCGTCCTCACAAAATGGAGAACCAAACATAAATCCACGAAGTACAAAATGTTCCCGTCCACAGAACAAAGGATACTCAGAATACCGTGTCCGTCACACAATGCACTGTCAGCAGGCATACCCAGTGGAGGTGTACTGCATCATGTCAGCGCGCCACAACTACACACGACTAGCCCCATGGGCATGGTCACCAGCAGTCCCACAGTGGTAGTGAGAGTACACAGCTGGGCAATCGTGGCCATATAACAACCAGAAAGAAACCAGATATCCCAAACACAGACAAACATGTGTATAGTAAAATGTGCTAGACACAGCAATGTAACCGTCACATACACATAGGATGGCGTATGCCGAATCGGAATATCCAGAAGCAGAACCCATGCATGCAAATGTAATACACAACAATCCCGTCATAGCACGTAACCCGCACCCATGTCCGACTGTCCACCCAATCCAGCTAGCAGCCTTGCGCAGCTGCACACCTACACACAGCGGGTATACCCCAGATGTAGTAGGAAGTATTGTCCTAGGCAGTGACACGCATGCAAATATGTACCCCACATGTCAACATCCCATCCCAGGTACTGATATCCAAATGGCTGCATGTGAATGTGTCGGCAGAATGTGTACATCCCGCGTGTGGTTACGGACCTGTCGAAACCCCATAGGTGTTCACACGCCACGGTGTCCATAACTGTACACATCTGGACAAAGCAGTATGTGCAGCCACTGTACCAGTGATTAGCTATGCAGACATGCCAAACACAATACACAGGGCGGAACAGCCGTCCACCAAGCAGGTCACCCCAGCAGGGTTGCCACATGCACAGAATGTCAAGGTGGGACATCACTCGTAGATATGTGTTGTTCCGTATGGCAAAACACCCATGGCCAATGCAAAGGATAGAATAACACGTATATGCCCGGATGAATGGTTATGTCATAGCATGGGAATAGCTTAAGCTATCCAACATAATAGTCATGCGTACCAGATACAAAATGCCTGTAGCACGCAAGTAGTAATGCAGGAAGACATACACGACTGTGTCAATATCACAGGACATATGGCACGTGTCAAGTGTCGACGCACGACACATATGTCCATAATGGGGCCCCCTGCAAAGAGGAACACGTGCCAACCCCACCCCCCACCGACGTATTGGCAGTATAAATACAACCCAAACACACACCAACACCACCATCCGACCCATGATAGCAACGAAGGCTGGACAAAGACCAACACGATGCATGCACAAATAGGGACACATGTAACCGGTGCTCCGACAACCTTCCACAGGCCACCGAATAATAGTATGTACATACGCATGTAATGCTGCGAAGGATGTGTGGTAGTCCCCAGTATCACAGAGGTAGGTACACAGATACACTGTAACCAACCGTCACATATGTGCACTATACACAGCATACCTGCAGGTAATACATAGTTCAGTCATGTGCCACATAAATATCCACGTATGAATGAGGACAGGGGATAGACAAGTGTGAATGGGAAAAACGCAGAACATGGCATATGTATGATAACCGGCACCACCCACAGCATTGTTGGTTGTCCAAACACTCGTGTCTGTACATACGGAATGAATATCATAGCAATAACCCATGCCTGGGTGTGGGTAATGCTGGATATACCCACGGTAGACGTGGTGCGGTCCCGAGGGCGATGCCCGAGGGACCAAACAAAGGCAACCGTGGGTAAATACAGCAGTACCCACACCCAGACGTGGGTTATTGCTATTATGCCATATCATCTAGGAAAATAAACTATTAATCCCCAGACATAATGGCACAGCATAATGCCTGTCTGCTGCCCGTCCACAGATGTCTGGCATCCGCGGTGGTGCTGACGTACTGCGCGAGATGTCCGTTGCTAATGTCGAAACTGTCTCACTATGTCACACAGTCAACATAGCAAATCAATACAAAACAGCAACGGAGAGCTCGGTGTCCCCGTTGCTGTGTTGTACAACCTGTCCCGCTATGTTAAATGTGTGTAGCAGAGCGAGACTGCCCCAAAGTAAGCAACGGACATCACCGTAGCTCAGTTAAAGCTGTCACGCTATGTTAAACCCATGTAACATAGCGGGACAGGTTATAAATACCGAGGTATACTAATGGAAATAGGTCCGGGTGACCGGACCGTGTGCCATTACTATAACCCGATCTACAACGGGCACACTGGCCAATCAGCGTGCACGGTTAGGAATAATGGGGGTGGTTATGGTATAATAGACATGGACAAACCATGCCCATGTGCCTCATCTGACATTCGTACACGGTCAGGGCAGTTCCGTACACTAGGCGGACAAGACCAAACCCAGAGCACCACAGGAACACCCTGACAATCAAAGACCTGTATGCGTTGGGGCTATAAGCCCCTGGGATCTGAATATCCCTGCGGTCACGTCATATGCATCCTGGATCAAGAGCAGTAGGGAATAGGGAATGTGTAACATGTAGTACCGCACTTTTCCCAGCAGGAGAATGGATGCCTGCGACGTAAGTGAGTGCGGGGGGGGGGGAATATGTTTATGTAGCTATGTACCATGGGTATGCATATAAATGAGACAGAACAGCAAACGTGTAGTGGTCACAGCAACCGGCCAACATGAATGCAGTCCTGTTTGAATTACGACTATAGAACATATAAATGTGAACGTGTAAGTAATGCGTCTGTGCCGCAAAGACAGTTACATGTGTAAAGGTGAAAGTGTGTTCTGCACACGTCCGTTAACCGGATCAGAGATATGTTACTGGAACAGTCACAACTAATACAGGCCACATAATCACACAGACTCAGTAAACATATGTAACCCAGAATACGGATATGCATGTGCGCCTGCACGTAACCCACAATTAGGAAATGCAAGTGCGCCTGTGCGTGTGTGATCCGCTCACAGCAGGGTAAGTTAATGCTGTGTCCTCCATGTTAGTTATACATGTCTCAAAACTGTCAGCCTCTGAAAGTATGGAACCGGACAATGCCATGCAAAGTACTGGTACAAATAGTGAGAAACACATGATATGTGATAAGACAAACATAGAATGTGGATAGAATAACGGGTGTGTTAGTAGCAGGGATTGACGAAGGGTATGCATCTGTAACCCGACCTACTTGTCAGAAGGTGCCACCGTACATTTATGTAAGTTTTATGTTGGTTTACATTTGTTGACCGGGCTAGGCTAGCTGGATATATGTCCAGTCTCAGTAGAGGCCCGGGGAGAAATGCTCCACACACAATAATAGCACAACATACCAAAGTAGTCATATATGTAAACAAAAATGAACAACAATAGAAAGTGTCCAAAAAGGACTGGTTACATAAAGATTCCAGAAGACAAAGAAAAATATAGTCAGTGGAAGCATGTCATAATTATAGAATCAAGTCTCTATAGAATCAAGTAAGTCTCACATGAAATGCCAGCAAATTGCCAGATAGACACAGGTCAATGTAACACACCTAAGATAAAGGGCTAACCATCCGTACACTCTGCCAGAACCTGTACAGTGGAAAGGTATGGTATGGTTATAGATGTGTGTACACAGGTAATCCACAGACAGTAACAAAGCAAGGTATGAAACGAGGGGTTCACATGTATATATGTACACACAACAGACCTACGTCCCCTATATATGACACATGGATATAAATATGCCAAGTAATAGATAATATGGGTAGTCAAACAGACATCCGCGAACGGGGAACATACAGCAGCAGTCAAAACCACTGGCCAGAAGGTGACATTCCAGCAAGTTCTACACTTTACACATGCACACTGGTGTCCATTGTAGGACTCCAAAAATTGCTCCATTCGCAACACCTGCTGTGATTGATGCAAAGGAAGTAACACCTGCAACTACGGAACAGCTATACATGCACTAAAAGCGGGTTCAAGGTTGATGACACATGTGTCCATGAAATGCAGGACATATGAACAGATATCCCCAGAGTGGCGAGTCCATAGAAGTGCGTCCACATCCCAGTACCGCACACATTAACCATGTGTAATGTGTACCGTCGAGGGTTGCAGGCATGGGAACCTGGGTATGCAGAAATGGGCCTAAGGTGTTGTTTGGCAGAGAATCCGTAGGCCCGCCCCGTGGGAGGGATGTGGGTATAGCACATGCCTTAATCCCCACTAATGGTGCAAAGCATCCACCGGATAATGCGAAAAGCAGGTGTGAAATATGTACAGCCCTATGTCAGTGTCCTGTAGGCGATTCCCATGGATGGACATGCGTACGACCAAGATGGCACCCATAACTGGAAATCTGTCGGAATAACACAGCTGCAGTAAGGCATAGCACAGGAAATACAGATAGGGACTACATTAGAAATACCCCATACAAAGTCAGACCATTGTGGGAATACTGGCGTACATAGCTCTCAACCTTCCATCACCAGAATGAGGAACACTCGCCTTCATAATGTGGAACAAATGGGCAAAATGTGGAACACATACTAATGGCTTACTAACAACTTCAACTAGGAAGGCCATAGGATGGTTAAAATATGCTGTTTTCACTTATAAAGAAGATCCTTTAATGAATTAATATGATTAATGTCAATTGACCATGGATTTCACCTAAAACATTCCTAACACTGAATGTGTAACAGACCCTTTCAATGTGGAACTTTGTGGAATTTCGAGGAGCATGACCCTTTTAAGACCCCAAATGAGGTACGTCCCTCATAACGAGGTACACTGGAGAGGTATGCTGGCGTAGCCATGAATACGGATGTTATGAGTGTCACTAATCATGCAATGGAAATAGCGCTCCCTATCACCCACCGCACAGTCTGGAATGCCTAGGTAGCAATCAGCTAAGAAGGCACAGCACTATGCGAAACGTAACAAGGGCAATGGCCAAACGTCAGGGCGTGTACACATAATGACAACAGGTTAGGATATGAAGGAGCTACCTGTCCAGAATACATGTACTGAACCGGTGATACTAGGCGGACAAGTGGGAAGAAAGACAGCAGGACAAATGTGCAAACATGTATATGTCCTACCCCGGTAATTGTGAATGACAACGTATGCCCCGCAAAGGTCAATGTGGAAGGTAATCAGACACAAAGGTGAAGTGTCCCCCAGGGTGCCATGAAGTGTCAACATAACAATTACCAGGCCCCCATAGTCGTACGTGAGCCCCGCCACTGACGGGAAGGGCAAATACGACGTACACATATGGTACAGGAAAGAACAAGTAGTGTGGATAAGCAGATGTAGACCTGTGTGAGGAATACAACAGTCTGCGTGGGTGTGCCGTGCAAATACAAAGTAATGTCATGTGGTCTGTCATGCCGCCACACACTGTGTGTGTATTGTAGGCAGACAGTAGGTATGTTGTATTAGACACATACACTGCAACTGCACAGATGTACGCAGACTGTGTAGAAGTCTGCCTCATATGTTCGCTGTGTTATACGTAACAGTAACAGTCCGGCGCCCTCATGATAACTGATGACAGGAAACAACGACAAACATGCGAGGAAGACACCAAATCAGACAGAAATGCCATACGCATGCATAACATATCACTGTGCCCACTATCAATGTTTCTAAGAGCAACATGACATGACTGGCCCCGAGTGTCCCACTATCACATAAGGCCGTGTCCAGATATACGCTCCCTGAGGCGGAGTGTTATGAACAGACACAGATACATGTGTGTGGAAATACTAGTATCCACTGCAAGACGATGGAATGTGCTGCTGTAGGAGGGGTAGTACTGTCCGCAGGTATGTGCTGAAATGCAAATGAAACAGCTGTCTACATGGATTACCCATAGTGGCGACACCTGCACAGACGATTATAGTGGGACATACACACGACCATGCACACAGCTCAGATAGACATACACACACCATAAACAGGCAATGATACACAAGGTCTATGGTGTGTACGAGTACAGTGACAGTACAGCAAGGATAGCTGTCTGCCAATATATACAGCAGATGTCTCTAGGGTGTGCAACACCTCCCGGAACACGGACGTTGCATGGACAATGTTTGGATATGCATCGTACCACATTTCTATGTGTCAGCCGTGCAAATATGCGATACATGGGACAGACAGCTGTCCATGCAAGAGCAGCACTATGGGCATAACATATGTATGTATATATACATCGAGAGAGATACAGACAGACACATGTGGCAAGGCCGGTAGTGGAACCTACACATCACTACCCTATCACACCACAGCAGGACGCACGTGGAGAACACACTACGGAGGTCGCTAACCACAGCAGGCACACAGGCAGTCCACTAGCTGCGTTCCAACATCCACAAACACAGAGATGTCAGCAGGATATATGTGTGCTGCGGAGCTTCTAAAACCATAACCTATTAACCCATGTGGCTGGGAGCATAGACACACACACAGCTGGCGGGCATGGGAATTGACCTTACCCCTACCTACCCAACAGCACGACAGTATGACACAGGTATGGAATGCGCTACTCGGAGCACTGAACACAGCACTGTCAGAGGCATACGTCTAGGTGGGTGACATCATCCGCAAAGGAATAGACACTGATAGCAAATGTATGTGTTGTGAAGTGTCTAAAAGCATTACTATCTCCAGAGGCAGCTGGAAACACACACACACACACACCACATGGGGAAGGGCTGGGAGTTGAACCTATGCCTACCTACATGAACACACTACAGCATAATGCATTTACAGAACACGCTACCGAGATTACTGAGCACAGCACTGTCAGAGGCATACTTCTAGGTGGGTGACATCATCCGCAAAGGAATAGATGCTGATAGCCAATGTATGTGTTTTGAAGCCTCTAAAAGCATTACTATCTCCAGAGGCAGCTGGAAACACACACACGGGGAAGGGCCGGGAGTTGAACCTATGCCTACCTACATGAACACACTACAGCATGATGCATTTACAGAACGCCCTATCGAGATTACTGAGCACAGCACTGTCAGAGGCATACTTTTAGGCGGGTGACATAATCCTCAAAGGAATAGACGCTGATAGCCAAGGTATGTGTTGTGAAGCATCTAAAAGCATTACTATCTCCAGAGGCAGCTGGAAACACACACACGCGGGGAAGGGCTGGGAGTTGAACCTACGCCTACTTACATGAACACACAACAGCATGATGCATTTACAGAACGCGCTACTGAGATTACTGAGTACAGCACTGTCAGAGGCATACTTCTAGGCGGGTGACATCATCCATAAAGGAATAGATGCTGATAGCCAAGGTATGTGTTGTGAAGCGTCTACAAGCATTAGTATCTCCAGAGGCAGCTGGAAACACACACACATACACACACACCACACGGGGAAGGGCCGGGAGTTGAACCTACGCCTACCTACATGAACACACTACAGCATGATGCATTTACAGAATGTGCTACCGAGATTACTGAGCACAGCACAGTCAGAGGCATACTTCTAGGTGGGTGACATCATCCGTAAAGGAATAGACGCTGATAGCCAAGGTATGTGTTGTGAAGCGTCTAAAAGCATTACTATCTCCAGAGGCAGCGGGAAACACACACACACACACACACACACACACACAGGGAAGAGCCGGGAGTTGAACCTACGCCTACCTACATGAACACACTACAGCATGATGCATTTACAGAATGCGCTACTGAGATTACTGAGCACAGCACTGTCAGAGGCATACCTCTAGGCGGGTGACATCATCCGTAAAGGAATAGATGCTGATAGCCAAGGTATGTGTTGTGAAGCATCTAAAAGCATTACTATCTCCAGAGGCAGCTGGAAACATACACACACACACACACACACACGGGGAAGGGCCAGGAGTTGAACCTACGCCTACGTACATGAACACACTACAGCATGATGAATTTACAGAATGCGCTACCGAGATTACTGAGCACAGCACTGTCAGAGGCATACTTCTAGGCGGGTGACATCATCCGTAAAGGAATAGACGCTGATAGCCAAGGTATGTGTTGTGAAGCGTCTAAAAGCATTACTATCTCCAGAGGCAGCTGGAAACACACACACACACACACACACACATGGGGAAGGGCCGGGAGTTGAACCTACGCCTATCTACATGAACACACTACAGCATGATGCATTTACAGAACGCACTACTGAGATTCCTGAGCACAGCACTGTCAAAGGCATACTTCTAGGCGGGTGACATCATCCATAAAGGAATAGACGCTGATAGCCAAGGTATGTGTTGTGAAGTGTCTAAAAGCATTACTATCTCCAGAGGCAGCTGGAAACACACACACACACACACACACACACACACACAGGGAAAGGCCGGGAGTTGAACCTACGCCTACCTACATGAACACACTACAGCATGATGCATTTACAGAACGCGCTACCGAGATTACTGAGCACAGCACTGTCAGAGGCATACTTCTAGGTGGGTGACATCATCCATAAAGGAATAGACGCTGATAGCCAAGGTATGTGTTGTGAAGCGTCTAAAAGCATTACTATCTCCAGAGGCAGCTGGAAACACACACACACGGGGAAGGGCCGGGAGTTGAACCTACGCCTACCTACATGAACACACTACAGCATGATGCATTTACAGAATGCGCTACTGAGATTACTGAGCACAGCACTGTCAGAGGCATACTTCTAGGCGGGTGACATCATCTGTAAAGGAATAGACGCTGATAGCCAAGGTATGTGTTGTGAAGCGTCTAAAAGCATTACTATCTCCAGAAGCAGCTGGAAACACACACACACACACACACACACACACACACACACACACACACACACGGGGAAAGGCCGGGAGTTGAACCTATGACTACCTACATGAGCACACTACAGCATGATGCATTTACAGAACGCGCTACCGAGATTACTGAGCACAGCACTGTCAAGAGGCATACTCCTAGATGGGTGATATCATCTGCAGAGGCAAGGCAGCCAATAGGGAATGAAGACAGAGTGCGCAGTCACACAGCATGTTGCTATCCCAAGGTGGGCGTACAGTAACACGGCAGTGCTGCCCTCGGGAATACTAACTAGCTACGGAGCACAACATCACGACATGGATACGGGATGCACCACAGACAGTACACCCTATGAGAGAGCAACCGGCGTGCATGATGTAGGCAGCCATTGTGGCATAGCAACTACCTATAACTCGCCTGGACGGCCACCATGGCTATGCAGGATGTCATTGGCCATGGCTACATGCCTAGTATCAGACGTCGGTGCCGACTGTACTGTGTCTCCACGCATGGCGTACTGGGCATGCCCACACACCTAGCGGTCGCAAAGGGGAAACATACATGCACACGGGGTATACTCACAGATGGGCGCAGTGTGCACTGTACTGTGTGTCCATCTACACAACTGCTTACTGGGCATGCTCACACACTTAGCATTTGCAGAGTGCAGACATGCATACACATGGGGTTGAATCATGAAAGGGCAGAGTGTGGAACGTCATGTGTGTCCACCTACACAACAGCAAACTGGGCATGCTCACACACTTGGTGGTTGCAAAGGGGGAACATACATGCACACGGAGTATAATCACAGACGGGCACGGTGTGCACTGTACTGTGTGTCTATCTACACAACTGCTTACTGGGCATGCTCACACACTTAGCATTTGCAGAGTGCAGACATGCATACACATGGGGTTGAATCATGAAAGGGCAGAGTGTGGAACATCGTGTGTGTCCACCTACACAACAGCAAACCGGGCATGCTCGCACACTTGGCAGTTGCAAAGGGGGAACATACATGCACACGGGGTATAATCACAGATGGGCGCAGTATGCACTGTACTGTGTGTCCATCTACACAACTGCTTACTGGGCATGCTCACACACTTAGCATTTGCAGAGTGCAGACATGCATACACATGGGGTTGAATCATGAAAGGGCAGAGTGTGGAACATCGTGTGTGTCCACCTACACAACAGCAAACCGGGCATGCTCACACACTTGGCGGTTGCAAAGGGGGAACATACATGCACATGGGGTATAATCACAGACGGGCGCGGTGTGCACTGTACTGTGTGTCCATCTACACAACTGCTTACTGGGCATGCTCACACACTTAGCATTTGCAGAGTGCCTACATGCATACACATGGGGTTGAATCATGAAAGGGCAGAGTGTGGAATGTTGTGTGTGTCCACCTACACAACAGCAAACCGGGCATGCTGACACACCTAGTGGTTGAAAAGGGGGAACATACATGCACACGGGATATAATCACAGATGGGCGTGGTGTGCACTGTACTGTGTGTCCATCTACACAACTGCTTACTGGGCATTCTCACACACTTAGCATTTGCAGAGTGCAGACATGCATACACATGGGGTTGAATCATTAAAGGGCAGAGTGTGGAACGTCGTGTGTGTCCACTTACACAACAGCAAACCGGGCATGCTCACACACTTAGCATGTGCTACGCGCCATCCGGCATGCAGACGGAGTGTACACACCGCAGGTCACGGTCAGGTAAACCCGTCCACACGCACAGGGTGGTCACACATGCAGTTACTCGTACACACACAGATGACATCACAGGTGTCACGGGTGCAGGTCAAACATGTACACACTGCAGTGAACACTGTAGCTGCCATGCCAGCACCATGTCATCGGTGCAGCAGTATGCCTCACGGTCCAACAACAGCATGTGACATATGTCCACAGGTCTGTATAGTGATGTACACCAGTCGTGCAGAGTACACATGTACTAACAATGATCCCACATGTGTGATGTAGTCCGCCCATATCAGTATACATAGACAGGTCGGCTCCACACATACCACGGCCCTGACACAGCTATGACACATGACTGCTGCTGTACCAGAGTGAACCAACATCTGGATATGTCATACATGTGATTGTCTGGCTGTGTGCATGGACTGCACACAGGACACATACGAAGCCTGTGATGTACCACATGCATAACACTGGCGTACACGGTGCTACACACATGAATGGAAGGTAGACACATGTCTGTGGTATGCTCCCACTACAGGGTGTAGCAGTGTTGACTGGGACACATACCCTTGTATTGTTCGCCTGTGACAGCTGTGATACCATACCACAGTCCATGTTCTATGTATGTCAACACACATGTCAAAACGTAGCAATGCATACACACATGGCAACAGGGGACACATGTGACATGTGTACTGTGCATGGTGCAGCCATGCATGAGCAGTGGCCGATGTCCATAACATAGTTGCAACCCCCTACCACATGCGTACCCATCATGGGGGCCGTTATATGGTGGCATAGTAACGGCACGTATGGCGGTATGTGTGTACATCATGTGTTTAAACACCTGTCCACATGCATGTGTGCAGGTGGTGGCTCACAGGTGTGTCACACACCATCCTACCCTGCCATGTGCATACAGTATGCTATGTCGCTGTTACATGACAGTGCTGCCATAATGCATACCCATCGGTCAGGTGTCATTGACTGTATGTCACATGGCTACTGTAACACCTACCACCTCCCAAGTGCATATATCGGCACATCTGCTGGATACAGTGTTGGTACGCATAATGCAGTACATACTGCTGCACGCCTGCACATGTCTCATATGGCGGGTGTGGCATTCCCAGCACCGATATGTGTATAGGAATGTGTGCCCATGCATGCCACATATTGGGGGGACTATGTCCCACGTGCCACACATCCCTGTACACCATAGTAGAGATCTGTACATACCTCAGTGTGGGGTGCATGGATGTGGATGGTGCAGTACATGCAACACGTCGTCTCTCCATGTATACATGTGTGGTCACCACCATGTGTGTGTGTCAACATGTTTGTATGTCTGCTGCCTGGTGTGAGGGTGTATGCAGATATACTGTTGTGAACGGACACTAACCACACAGGGTGACCATCCCGTACTGCTGCTGCATTGCACAACACTGTTGATGCCATAGGTGTGAGCCATACTGGCCACCTGTGCAAGTCCACCCCCTGTGACATGGCATGTGGGTGCATTGTATTGTGAGGGTGCTGACCACACAGGCAGGTGTCCCCATCTGCACACTATGGGGTGTGCGCCATAGTGGTGTACACCCTGCGATTGCGGCCGTATTCCTGTACTGGTACAGCGTCCTACTGCTGCACAGCGTGCACCACAGCTGACAGGTGACACCTGAGGTCAGCGGCCAGCACGGTGTGTACGACACCTGCACAATGTCACCATACCTGTACTGTGTCCTGCCATGTATGTGATGTCTCTGTCCACTGTAGCCTGTGGCACCGACCACAGGTGTCAGGTGCAGTATATGTGTGGACATGTGTGTTATGTACTGTGTAAACAATGTTAAACTATGTCTGGCTCCGTACATTCTGCTCTTCAAGTTTTCCCTTAGAACTTCTCTACTTGCAATCTAAACTGTCTGTTCTCTATGACAAAAGCTCAGCACTTGCTCCTAAAGCATTCTTATATAGGTAAAGTACATATATACTAAACAAAGTACTACATTAGCCTAGAATCCCCTTGAGTACCCATTTCCCTATAGGTCCCTTCTGACTCAGTTACACAGCAAATGCATTCACGTTTTCTAGCATGTCGAAGGGTCAATTGCTAGCATCCTCTCCTGTTCAGCTGGTGAATCTGGGCATCCTGAGGCAATGTTACAATTGCCTCATGTACACAGACAACCCACACCTTCCCCCACAAAACACAAATACATGTGAAAGATGCAACTATATAGCCAAACTGGAGGCTGAGCTCTCTCAACTCAGGACCGGCAAGACCAGACAGGAGGAGAAGGACACCACACACACCACAAACCCAGTTTCACATAGAACTATCACAACTGCAAAACAAACACATAAACACACAAAGACATACTCGGAGGCACTGTTCAAAAATATACCAAAACTACAGAGGCCTCCAAAGCAGACACCCAAGCAACTGCCTCCTCAAGACATAGGACATGCAACACATAGTTCTCAAAGTCAGTGTGCTAAACAGTCACAGCCCTTAAGGCCACACACAATGCCAGACACACTTGTTATAGGTGACGCCATAGTCAGACACACTGACGTCCCACCCACCAGACTGAACAAGGAAATGATCACAGTAGGCTGGCTGTCGGGCGCGAGAATCCGCCACATAACACAAGCACTCAGGTCACTCTGCATCATGTACAAGTATGACGCAGTCATTGTCCATGCCGGTGTGAACGACCTGAGACATACCTCCCTGGACTACATGAAAAGAGAGATAGAGGGGCTCTCAGATTATGTAGCCCAGGCTGGTATGACCCTGACCCTGAGCAGTATCCTACCCTCACCAAGAATGATGCCACAATACAGAGTCAAAATGATCAGCTTTAATAATTGGCTTAATTACCGGTGTCAGTCTTGGGGGTCCAATGTCTGTTTGCCTGGGATGACATGCTTGACAGGCCACGCTCCTTCACAAGGGACGGCTTGCACCTGTCACCCCTGGGCTTCCAGATATTGGCAAAGGCTCCTGCCACCCCCATAGTGCCTTTTTCAGGCAAGGCTCAAATGATAAACCTACCGCCCTAGAAAACAAACCTGGAAAGAACTAAGGGTAATACTGCTCAATGCCAGTAGTTTAAACCCCAAGTTGCACGCCCTCAAAGCCCTCCTCAGTATGGAGAACATCAATGTCTGTGCTGTGACTGAAACCTGGTTCAAGGCTCCTGAGAGCACCCCAGCACTATCAGGTTATACCTCATATCACGCGTTCCAGCCCCAAATCCGGACCGAACCACAAAAGGAGGGGGAGTCTCCATATGCATAAAGGATACCCACACCTCCAGGTTAGTGGCAATGCACGTAGCAGCGGAGACCATCCAGGTGCAATTAACCATAGGTAGAACTGCCCTAGAGTTTGTAGCATGCTACAGACCACCCTCTCAAACTCAGGATACCCACACAGCCTTCCTGAATACACCGGAGAGTATGAATGTCTCTCCAAACACCATTATATTGGGTGACATCAACTACCCATACATAGACCGGGAACATTACCCAAGACCCAACACCCTAGGTCAAAGGTTCTTGGAGTTCATACACCCAAATGCTATGGAACAACTAGTCACCATACCCACAAGAGGAGGAACTATACTAGACCTGATCATCGCACATGGGGACGACATGCTCCACACAGGATGTATATCCCTCATCGGTGAGATCAGACCATAAATTAATATCACTGGAGATCCACATCCTGCCCCCAACCCCAGCAAAGGAGACCACGGTGAAGAACTTCTCAAAAGCAAACCTCACACTTCTTAAGACTGGAGTGGTACCCTTCAAGGCCTCCGAGCCAGTGGAAAACACAACCCACGCTGCTGAAACCCTTACATATGCCTTCTACGAGCACCTCCAGGAATGTATGGATCAAGCAATCCCTAATAACATCAGGACCCTTTCTACCAAAGGCAGGTGCATGGTCTGGTGGACCCCAGCCATAAACAAACTCTACAACAAGAGGCGAAAGCTACTACATGACAGAGCAAAATCTCTAACAGGGAAGGCATCTCTGATCAATACTAGCAGTAAAATACGATCACTCATACAATCATCCAAGGCCACCTGTGGGAGAGGACTCGTGAAAGACACAAAAGACAACCATAAGGCCTTCTTTAGCTATGGTAGAAACATGGGTGGAAGCTCACAGTTATGCTCAGAATTAGTCCAGAATGGTACAATGCTCACTGAACCCACAGACTTTGCCAACATACTGGCAGACAGGTTCCGTGCATATTTCTCCCCTCCCTCCCCCCCAAGAGGAGAGATATCTATCCCACCAGAGTCTAGCCTCCCAAACATCTCAGATGCCCAGGTGAGAGCTGCTCTCTCTAAAGCGGAAAACACAGCATCAATGGGACCGGACGGTGTCCCCGGCTGTGTGCTACACGACCTCAATGAGGACCTAAACCCGCACATAAGGCTGCTGTTTAATCTTAGCCTTACTACAGGATATGTACCCAAAGAATGGCGTACGGCAACTGTGGTCCCACTCCACAAAGGCGGTGCTTCTACGGACCCTGGACATTACCGCCCTATAAGCTTGATGAGCCTTGTCTGCAAAGCTATGGAGGGGATCATAATGGAGCTCATAAATGAAGACATTGGGGACCTACATACACTGGATCATACCCAAGTCGGCTTTGTCAAGGGCAGATCCTGCCTCTTGAACCTGGTCGACCTTTTCGGAAGAGTCACTAAGGCCATTGATGAGGGTAAGGCAGTTCACACAGAATACCTTGACCTAGCAAAAGTGTTCGACACAATACCCCATGCGGGCATCAAAGAAAAGCTCACCAGCGTAGATGTAGACCCATATGTCACAAGATGGGTTGCAAACTGGATCAAGGACAGAACCCACAGGGTTAGAGTTCCTGGTGCCATGTCAGACTCTAAGCTGGTCACGAGCGGTGTCCCACAGGGCTCAGTCCTGGGCCCCCTCTTGTTCGGCATTTATTGTTCTGACGTGCAGACAAACATGGGGGGTTGTGGCTGACAAGGTATGCAGATGACTGCAAACTGGGCACCATAATCGACACCCCATCAGACACAGACATCCACCAGAGGTCTCAT
The DNA here is from genome assembly GCF_019279795.1 of Protopterus annectens. Taxonomy (NCBI): domain Eukaryota; kingdom Metazoa; phylum Chordata; order Ceratodontiformes; family Protopteridae; genus Protopterus; species Protopterus annectens. The sequence continues at coordinate 95,970,799 of NC_056749.1, forward strand.
AGAAATGGATAACTGGTGCCAGAGCCATGGCCTTAAGCTACATGCCTAGAAAGGTGTAGTCATACCCTTTGGGAAAAACAAGGTAACCCCTAATTACCACATAGGTGGTAATCCATTAAACACGGAAGACGTTATCAGGGACCTGGGGACCCAACTTGTCAGTAACCTCTCTTTTGACACTCACATTGCCAATGTGGTTAGGAAGACTTTCTACATTGCCCACCTGATCATGAAGGGATTCACATCCAGATCAGGGGAGGTCATTGTACCCCTGTACTCTTCACTTATCAGACCAATGATTGAGTACAACGCCCCATTCGAAATGTACCTAACCCGACACCTGCAGCAGTTGGAAGGACCCCAAACGTTCCCCACCAAAAGGATAAAGGGGCTCAAACATATGTCACACGCTGCCTGACTGAAGAAACTCAGGCTCTATACAGTCACATACCGTCTGCTCCGAGGTGATCTGTGCCTGACATACAAGGCCATGTCCAACCTGGAATTAATGGACATGTTCCACCTCATAAGATCCAAATCAACCAGAGCCATGAGAGCAAGAGACACAAACCTCAACACGGATATAAATAGGACATGCTGGAGGGACAGGTTCATCACCCAGAGACTCCCTACACTATGGAACAGAATCCCAGTCCTTGTGAGGCAGAGCCCCTCACTGACTCTGTTCAAGAGAAAGCTTGACGAGTGGATGGGAGATCACAGGTATACCCCGGGAATCATCTCTGTGTCACTGCTGGACAGAGGCACAGCAAACTAATGGGTATAGTATCCTCATCCTAAGGGGTGGTGAAAGCCACACACACTCTGGCTAGGCTTATAAATGCCGTAGGGCAGATAGCCTAGTATGTACCTATGCACCTATGAACCTATGTAGGTGTCCAGGCAGGTTGCGGGTACATGTGGTATGCTGATATTGCCAGATGTGCCTGTGGGTAATCCACAGCTACACGTGGGGGACCGATAACAGTGATTCCTGTAGGCACATGCGAGTACACCATAGGAGGGATTCAGGTTATCAGAACCAACATGGTGCTACACATGTAACCGTCACACATACCGTGAACACAGCTCAATGCATGCTGCACCTGCACTACATGGTATGTCTGCTGCGTGTTGACAGTACACAACCCACGTCACATACGTACCAGTCAGTTTTCATACACAACCACTGCAACATACACATCACACGCTATGCATACACAGGTATCACATACACCTCTCACTATCTTGTCCACCCTGTGCATCAGAATATATTTGCATAACCCTGCACCGATGGTGTGGATGACAGGGATGTGGCAGAGGCTTCATCATATGCACAGGGTGATATGTCTGCCAGGCACATAGGCTGCACCAATGGATGACATCATGTGTGTGTGTAAGGGCCGGTGAGTTTACTGGGCATGACTGTGCAGAATGCATGTGGATGTGGTGGAGCCCTACAGTTGTGTCTGCCGTGTGTGGGTATGTGTGTACACAGTTCAGCCATATGTGATGCCTACACAGGGTATAATTGGCAGCCCCAGACTGTACAGTGCAGGTTGTATGGCTCACTGTGTCCGTCTGCGGCCATGTGACCCGTGCCTGCCTGGGGTCACACGGGCACTACCGGGTGGAGGTATAGAGTGGCTACTCTCCGATGACACATGTCCGCTGGAATCGTGTCCACGCTGGGACCGGCCAGGGCCACGTCCACGTGGCCTGCTGTGTCCTGGTGCGGACGGTGTAGCACCAGCTGCACTGCTGCTGCTACCGGCACTGTGTGAGTGGGCATGAGAGGTGGCACGCACACGTCGACCTACACTAGGTGGTGTTGCTGGCCTACGCCCATGTGTCCTATGCCTCATCCCTACCAGGTGTTCCAGCACAGACAGCTCACGCTCGCAGATTGCTATGCCTTGGTCGAGGATTCCAACCATCTCACCTAATCGCCTATCCAGTACATTAGCAATCTGCTGTTGAGCATTCGCCAATGACTGGATGTTGTCATTTAGGGAACGGATTGCAGCCCTCTGCAGCCTCTGCCCTTCTTGGTTCTGCCATTCTGCACATGCCTGTGCCGCCATTACAGTCTGGAACATGCGTCTGGTGATACCAGCTACTGCGCCCTGTACAGCAGGTGCATGTCTGCCAGAGGTCCTCCTACGAGCAGCACCAGCCACATGCCTGTGTGGCACATCACCAGTCATTACACTGGCAACATGGTGTGTAGGCGCACCTTCTGTAGCCACCACACATTCCTGCTCAATGCCAACAGACGCTGACTGTCCTTCCTCTATGGGCAACGGTGATGTGGTATGTGTCGGCATCAGAACCGTGTGTGGGGATGAGGGGGACATAGGTGGGATGGTAACCAATGGCACAGCTTCTGCCCCTGACAACCCTGCCTGTACCTCATGCATGTGGTCATCACTGCTAATATCTGTGGGGACACTAACATCAGATGGACCACAGGAGGGGAACGCACCTACACCACCTGTGAATACAAAGACATACTGTAAGGTACATTACACACATGCAGACACACACGCAGACACACATGCAGACCCAAACACATGCACAGACACACACACACAGACACACACACACACGCAGACACACACACGCAGACACACACACACATGCAGACACACCATGCATGTGATATTGCAGATGGCATGCAGCATTCCCACACTACAGCACAGGGAATGCAGCCCAGACATTAATAGTGTTAGCATGCATACTGCCCTGGGGTGCACACTACATCAAGCAGGTGTCATATCAGTAGGCATGCAGTACACACAATCATGGTAGTTTGCATGCATCACCGTGATACACCATGTGGCCACAGACAGGTTAACAGTACACATGGCTGACGTTACCTTGACATGTAATCCACCGACATGTGCGGTAACATGTGGACATGTGTGACAATGGTGTCCCGCCACATGCACCGCATCATAATGGGCTTCACAGTGCAGTGTTGTGTGTACAGCCTACAGATAGAATGCATGTTTAGCAAATATGTATGTGCAGGTGTGGTTAGTGTGAGCCGTGTACATAGCTATACAGTGGGGAGTACAGGCACTGTGCCACTGCATGGCAACAGGACACATGTATGTTGCTGTGCGATGCATAACATGGACGCATTGCATTGCCATGACTGCAACACAGTCATGCTGTTCCACAGCTCATATATGGTAGACATCGGTGGCACCTCCTGTGGCTGCAGACAGGCATTCCGGTTGTCTGGTGTACCACATCAAATGTACAGGTGGTCCACTACGGCTATGATCGCACTATGTGTGAACAATGTGCAACGGTGTCTATCCACATCAGACGTACTGTGTGGCAACATGCCTGTGGCTATCACCCATGGCCATGTGTGACTGGGTCTTGGACAATTGTGTGTGATTAGCATCGTGTACCCATTCCTGTGGTGTCCCATGTGACATACACCCATACATGTCGGAGGTGTCACAATCCAGAGGGCTATTCAGACAACAGTGTGGATGTTTGCTATGTCGGGTGTAGGTCATGTGATGGTGTGACAATATTGCAGACAGAACACCACGGGCGTGGGACATGTCGGTGGCGTGTCACAATGTGTGCACACAATGCAGGGGCATATGTCACATTGGTGACACCTGTGTGCTGCCCAGATCACTGCTCACTGTGTGGTACTGTGTGCATACCACGAATGGTGTTCCAATGCATACTACATATGCATCCATTGTAGAACACCTCCACCGTTGTATGCATAGCTGACCGCACATATCACACTGACAGGTACTGTGGTTTCATGCCGGTGTATAATAACGGTTGTATCTACTGCACGGGTGGCATGTGTGTGTCTGGTGGTGCAACCTGTATACCATGACTGGAACAAAACCCAGGTGTGCATGTTATACCTGGCCACATGGCGAATAACTCTACACTGTAACATGCCTGTTACTAACAACAGTCTCACCTGCGACAGACCCATGTCTGTGCGACACGCCAGAGGTACCTGTATAGGGGCGACACAACAGTATAAACATTATCCATGACTGTATGACAGCCACAGTTCACACTGTGCATGTCACATCATGTACCTGTGTGATAGCATGTGGTATGCACATGTCTGCAAACACAACGTAGCATACTGTAGTATGCGGCTTGTGTGCCCATATACCTGGGATGTGTTGTTACTTTACATGATGTACAGTGACACCTACACCTACACTGGATATCATACTCATATGCAACACTGACTTACCAGGCAGCTCCAGGGTCATTGGTTGGGAGACACCCACCTCCACGATGGCGGCTAGTGTTTCTGCATGCTATTCCCTGGGTGTCCCCAGGCTGGCCAGGAGCTCCTCCGTGTGTGTGAGTGGGGGCTGGGTTGGTGGCCCACCACCTGTTCCACCTTGTTCTCTGGCGATTGCGGCGGCACACTGTTTCGCGTGCCGTATGAGGTCCGTGCAGTGTCGGCGTATCTGCTGGTAGGTGCGGTTGTTGCCACCCACATCATTCACCCTCCTGCGCCTATCCTGCCACAGGTCATCCTGCTGCTACGCTTGCTGTGGAACATGGCTGAATAGCAGGTCATATTTGTCATGGAGCAACGGTATGATTACTTCATCCTCCTGGCGGCTGAAGGCTGGCAGTCGTGAACGAGGCATTATCTGTAAGACATAATGATGGTGACAGGTCACATTCACACTGATGTACTGGCATACCACTGAACATACATTGCTATGACATGTACGACATCTGCACAGTAATCTCTGAGACGCATCATGACACTCACACAGCTGACGTGTTGCTGTCACACCTGTCACACCGTTATGCAGTGGGTATCATATCATATCTCTGTGTCAACTCATCACACTGTACATACCCCATGTAGATGGTAACCTGCTGTGAACATGTGTACCTGCCTGCACCTGTGTTCATACCAATCAGCACGTGGCCCGATGTGTGCACAGTTCTACTGTTCACCTGGATGCTGTGTATATGTCACTAGGCATCACAGACACAGCCATTATGGATGTCAGAGGTGGCACTGCACACATACACATGGACACCTGTACATGCATGTGTTGTGCCATATACATCTAATCAGCACTGTACGGGTGTTGGACAACCTGCCACGGCTAGCCTGTATTGCACATGTGATACACATGGGACAATGTCTAATCATATGACATTAGCAGGGATGGTCATACATAGCATGTGCGCACGCATGTTGTACACGCTGACACACAGCACTTGTGACACCACAAGGTGCATCAGTGCCACATTACTGATCTGGTCAGGTGATAGTGCAAGTGCCATGTGGCCATCGCACCATGTATGACTGTGATGGCACGTGCAGCCTTGCTGGACAGGGCTGCATGGTATGGCAGGGTATATCACATACATGGCACAGGGATGTGTCCCGCCTGTGGGATACCAGTATTGGGAGGGTGGCTGTCCATTCCATATGTCATTTCTATGGGTATATGGACATGTCGCATGTCTATCATCATGGTGTGGACAATGGCCTTCTGCAATATAGGCAGCATGCTGCTTGGTGGGGATGTGAATGGTGCATGCTGGTATCGCACATCCATGCATACATATTACCCCTGACAGGTGCTATGTACTGTGATATTGTTCAACACAGTGCTGTATGTGCCCGCACGGTGATATCCCTTGAACATGGATGGTACCCCGGCCTGACATGGGTACCACATATGTCTACATCCAGTGCCTGCTGCCACCACCATGTCAGTGGGTGCACCGCACAGCACCATCCCTCCCACAGGGACCATGGTGTTGAGCACAGCCTAGGTATTCATTTATGGGGACGGGGATGTTCACATAGTGGGGGCACTGCTGGTATCATCCATCAGACCATACACATATGACGCACACCTCACACACACAGCCCATTCAGTATGTTGTTTGCAACACTGACACAGCTATACTGCTAGGCCAGGGCCATTCCCAGCCATACATACACAGATGCATAACACATCTGTCTGTGGCATGGGCTACAATGACAGTGGGGTTCAACACATACCGTGTTCAACTGTGGCTGGCGCTGATGTTCTGTGCACATGTCAACACAGTAACCCTGTTCTACTGTAGCCAGCGGTGATGTGCTGTGCACATGTCAATGCTGCACATTGTGTTGGTGTCTGTCTGTCAACAGGCCAGTGGTGGAACATGCAAGGGTATTTGTAATCAAATATGCATGCCGCCCTGTACAGCTGTACTGTTAACATCTCAGGTGCTAATGTTGCATGGACATGCACACCTTACCCGGAAAGGTGATAGTGGATTGCCACCCGTACCCATCACCTCTTGTGGGTTGCTATTATCCAACACCCTATTTGTATTGTATGTTCAGGCTATGCACCTGTGCAGGACATGTGGGCATGTAATGCGCTACTGCGTACCTTTGCGCCCATTGCACAACATGTCACACAAGTACACTGGCAGTCATACACTTCATAGCTTGATGAAGGTACGACAGATGTTGTACACACGTAACACATATCCTGTGGGACATGGTCGTATGTACAGGCATGTCCGACAGTCACATACCAGTGTTACCCCTATATGACGGATATGCCGTACATGTGGCAATACAGCAACTATCACATGTACTCGTGCAATGCCCCCCTACCAACATGGAGCGGTACTGCCTGTGGGGGATGTGCGTCTGCATCCACGCTGTGCCCATAGCTGTCAGTTGTACATCATTACATGCAACGTACCTCATTTGGTGTTCTAACGGGTGCATGTTCATCACGGCTCCACATTGGTTGGGTCTGTCACACAGTCATTGTTGTACATGGTTTACATGCCAGCCATGGCTTACTATATGTGAATCAATGTAATTCATTGGGATACCATAATTATACATTAGAGCAGCGTATTCCAGCCATCATATAGCCTTCCTAGATAACACTGTTAGCCAGCCAGTAGTAGGTGTTCCGCCATCTGCACATTAGTCACACAGTACGAGGGCTACTGTTACCCATTCTGGGGACAGGGTGCTGACAGCTGTGGATGGGTAACTCCAAAGACCCACAGTAAAAACCACGATCCACACTGTTAAGTAAAAACAAGAACCGATTGTTCTTTATTGCAAAAACTCCTGTACAGACAATGGTTAAGCACTTTCATGTAGTAGTACACTTCATCAGAACAAAGTACAGAACTAAGAAACCATTTTTAACATAAAAAAAAACGCCAAAATTAATTGATAAATGCAACGCCCTTTCATTTTAAAAAGACAGTACACAAAATTAATAGTACAATTCACTAAAAATAAACTACCCTTATCTAAATCAACTATTCAGTAAATATAGAATAAACTTGATAAAAACAACAATTTTAAACTTAATAAGTGCAATATAAAAAAATATATACCTTGTCAGAATAATTCTAAACAGTTAGACAGTAATACAAAGTGCCTGTGCAAAAGAAACACAAGCCAAAACTACTGTAGGAATCAGTAATGGTGGAATAGATTCAAATGAAAAATAAGAATGAAAATGAAAATAACAAACCTATTTATCATACAATAATTACTGTTACCAAAATGTTAAGTACAAAAATTAAAACATACTTTTTCCTATGGAACTATGAATCAGTAAACATCAAGCTTTCCTAATTAATGGCTTGGTAGGAATCATCTCATTTAAACCAGGAAAACTGGCTGCATTCAACTTAAGTTGCCATTTGATTTCCTTCTCTCCCACCACACTCTTGATATCACCACCCCTAGGGTTAGCCCTTACAATTTCCAAAATTGAAAATTTGAATCTCGTACAAGTATTACTGTTGTTAATATGCCAAAATAAAGCATTGTTGGCATCTTTTTTTCTCATACAGTATATGTGGTCATATATCCTGTTTTTTAGTTGCCTGTCGGTTTTACCGACATAAAAACAAGGACATGTGCAACACATTGCTAAATAAACCAGATGACTGGACTGGCAATTCCCACTGATAAACCAAATTTTATTCCTATTGATATTCTTAAGGGTACAACAATCATCCTCACATATAAATGCACATTGGGAACAACGACCACATTTCCTAGTACCTCCACTCTTGATATTGTTGTGCGGAGCTAACTTGTTGGCCTTCAGTTCAATGAGATTTTTAATATTTAGCCCTGTTTTATACACAAACGATGGCCTGTCACAAACAAATTCTTTAATTGTCTCATCACTGGTAATGATGTTCCAATTAGCTGTGACAATATTTTTGACATGGCCAACATGTTTGCCATATTTGAGAATAAACGCTTTGGAATACTGACCATCGCTTCTGTTATTGTTTGTTGAAACTTGACCCAAAGAATCAGAACCCTTTCCTAGTAGTGGGGTATACTTCTTACCCCACTCTTGTACCACATAATGTGTCACATCCTTAATCAACTCAGTTGGATACCCTTTCTCCTTGAACATACCCCCAATAAAGTCAATCTCAGACTCCATATTTTTTCGGTCAGAGGTCATCCTAGCAGCACGAATACACTGCCCCATGATTATACTGCGTTTCTGGGAGTAGGGGTGATTACTAGTAAAATCAAGATAACCATTACTGAAAGTATCTTTCCTGAATATTTTGGATTGGAAAGATTCACCATCACTATATAAAAAAACATCCAAGTAACTAATACCAACGCTGTTGTGTTGGTATGTGAACTCTAAATAACTAGTTGACTGATTGATGTAGTCCATGAAATTGGATAAATGAGTGAAATCCCCCTTCCACAAAATAAACAAGTCGTCCAAATAACGGACATAACAAGCAATGTATTCCATCCATTCACTGTGTAAAACAACCTCTTCCTCCCAATCCAAGAGCACAAGGTTGGCATAAATGGGGGCACAAGCTGCCCCATAGCCACACCCGAGATTTGACGATAGTACTCGCCTTCAAAAAAGATGTAATTGTTGTCAATGACAATCTCTGTGAATTCAGCGGTGAGCTGTACCTTCTCCCAGCTGAATCCACTGTGCTTCCTCAAGCAAGATGTAAATCTGCGTAAGCCTTCGTCCTTGGGGATACAAGAAAAAAGGTCTTTGATGTCGACCGTGACAAAGGTCATATCAGAAGACCACAAGTCATTTGAAAAAATACCTAGGAATTCCCAAGAGTCTCTGATTATATGCTGTGTCCTGTCAATAATATGCTTCAGCCAGCAATCAACAACTCTGCCAAACTGAAAGGTTTTACTGTAGCTACCTGCAATAATAGGTCTAAAAGGTGGATTTGCCACATCTTTGTGCACCTTAGGGATTCCAAAGATAGTAGCTAGCTGAGGAAAATCCACCTTCAAGAATTTATATAAATCCTCATTAATTCTGCCATCCAACAGAAATTCTTCCAAAAATAAATCAATCCTGTGGTGGGCTATATTGACCTGATTAAGGCTGGAAACCTCGTACTGGGTGGTATTGTTTAAAATTTCAAATATTTTCGCTGTATAAGCATTTTGGTCATACAGCACAATGCCACCCCCCTTATCAGCTGACATAATCCTAATGTTGTTTGCACTTAGGGTATCCAAAATATCTCTCACTAGTCTTTCATCCTTACCATGAAAAGAGTAATTCCTCATCTGATTGAACAAAGCATAAAGTTGCTGGGTAACTACATTCTCAAAGGACAATAGAGTTTTGTGGATAGGAGGTGTAAAAGTGCTTCTTTTTTTGAGACTGTTCCTAAATGTAATGTTGCCTGACTGATCGTGAAAAAACACCCCCAGGTTCAACTTCCTGAGGAAGAGTTTAAATTCAACTAAGGTGTCAACCAGATCAAAAGTTTGACCGGGAATAAATTTCATCCCTTTTGAAAATACCAAAAAAAGTTCTTTAGTAACTTGGTACGTAGTGTAATTATACACTTTAATATCCCCTTGTGTGTTGACAATATTGTTGGTATTAGCAGAAAGGGATAAATTGTTACTATCACAACCGGATTCTCCACCAGTTAGTCCCTGTGACGGTACCATCATTTGTTTAAACCCGGTTGGGTTGCAAACTCCGACCTTCCGTATCCCCTCCCGTCCACTTGATATAAAAAATCAGCCTCACCCATAGTACCAACATTGTCAACTTCATTAGTTCCTTTGTTAACACCTTTAAGAAAATCTACATTTTTTCCAACATAGTTCCTATACCATTTATACATAGTCCCATTTTCATATTGTTTTAAATCCCTAGTAAATTTCTTACATTTCCTATCGAAACTTTTCCTACTGTTACTCTCAGCATATGTAAACTGTTTTTCATATAATTTCTCCCACTGAGGAAAAATTAGATCCTGTGTAATGGACTGACTGTCCTGATCAGCCTCTACCAATAAATAACTTAATTTCTCATCATTGCAATTTAAAATAAATTCAATAAATTGCTTCCCAAAATTATTGAACATTTCTTCACATTTGTTAACATTGTCAACAGTCAAGTCAATCCCTATGGGTTGTTTGAAAAAACGAAGACCCATAGGAATGATGTTACAATCTAAACATTTGCGGAGGTACTGGTTGTCAACCTGTAAATTTTTAATTTTATTGAGTTTGTTGCCAAATGCAAATATTTTGCTTTTCAAGTTCAAATTAGTACTGTCAGCTTTCTTAATGTTCTCATAATGAGTGTCAACTTTGGCTCCACAGTTAAATTCAAAAGGTAACTGCAAGAATTTATCCAAATTAGCTTTGTAATTACCAGTACTCGCTTCCCTGTTGCTAGGCACAGCCGGTTTTGCTGTAACATGCGTTGCTTCAATAGTTCCAAACTGCAGCCCATCCTTAACCGAGTATGTCCTTTTAGGTGGTGAACGCTTGGGTTTGGCACCCGAAATGAGAAACATCCCGGTCAAACTTTTGATCTGGTTGACACCTTAGTTGAATTTAAACTCTTCCTCAGGAAGTTGAACCTGGGGTTGTTTTTTCGCGATCAGTCAGGCAACATTACATTTAGGAACAGTCTCAAAAAAAGAAGCACCTTTACACCTCCTATCCACAAAACTCTATTGTCCTTTGAGAATGTAGTTACCCAGCAACTTTATGCTTTGTTCAATCAGATGAGGAATTACTCTTTTCATGGTAAGGATGAAAGACTAGTGAGAGATATTTTGGATACCCTAAGTGCAAACAACATTAGGATTATGTCAGCTGATAAGGGGGGTGGCATTGTGCTGTATGACCAAAATGCTTATACAGCGAAAATATTTGAAATTTTAAACAATACCACCCAGTACGAGGTTTCCAGCCTTAATCAGGTCAATATAGCCCACCACAGGATTGATTTATTTTTGGAAGAATTTCTGTTGGATGGCAGAATTGATGAGGATTTATATAAATTCTTGAAGGTGGATTTTCCTCAGCTAGCTACTATCTTTGGAATCCCTAAGGTGCACAAAGATGTGGCAAATCCACCTTTTAGACCTATTATTGCAGGTAGCTACAGTAAAACCTTTCAGTTTGGCAGAGTTGTTGATTGCTGGTTGAAGCATATTATTGACAGGACACAGCATATAATCAGAGACTCTTGGGAATTCCTAGGTATTTTTTCAAATGACCTGTGGTCTTCTGATATGACCTTTGTCACGGTTGATATCAAAGACCTTTTTTCTTGTATCCCCAAGGATGAAGGCTTACGCAGATTTACATCTTGCTTGAGGAAGCACAGTGGATTCAGCTGGGAGAAGGTACAGCTCACCGCTGAATTCACAGAGATTGTCATTGACAACAATTACATCTTTTTTGAAGGCGAGTACTATCGTCAAATCTCGGGTGTGGCTATGGGGGCAGCTTGTGCCCCCATTTATGCCAACCTTGTGCTCTTGGATTGGGAGGAAGAGGTTGTTTTACACAGTGAATGGATGGAATACATTGCTTGTTATGTCCGTTATTTGGACGACTTGTTTATTTTTTGGAAGGGGGATTTCACTCATTTATCCAATTTCATGGACTACATCAATCAGTCAACTAGTTATTTAGAGTTCACATACCAACACAACAGCGTTGGTATTAGTTACTTGGATGTTTTTTTATATAGTGATGGTGAATCTTTCCAATCCAAAATATTCAGGAAAGATACTTTCAGTAATGGTTATCTTGATTTTACTAGTAATCACCCCTACTCCCAGAAACGCAGTATAATCAAGGGGCAGTGTATTCGTGCTGCTAGGATGACCTCTGACCGAAAAAATATGGAGTCTGAGATTGACTTTATTGGGGGTATGTTCAAGGAGAAAGGGTATCCAACTGAGTTGATTAAGGATGTGACACATTATGTGGTACAAGAGTGGGGTAAGAAGTATACCCCACTACTAGGAAAGGGTTCTGATTCTTTGGGTCAAGTTTCAACAAACAATAACAGAAGCGATGGTCAGTATTCCAAAGCGTTTATTCTTAAATATGGCAAACAAGTTGGCAATGTCAAAAATATTGTTACAGCTAATTGGAACATCATTACCAGTGATGAGACAATTAAAGAATTTGTTTGTGACAGGCCATCGTTTGTGTATAAAACAGGGCCAAATATTAAAAATCTCATTGAACTGAAGGCCAACAAGTTAGCTCCGCACAACAATATCAAGAGTGGAGGTACTAGGAAATGTGGTCGTTGTTCCCAATGTGCATTTATATGTGAGGATGATTGTTGTACCCTTAAGAATATCAATAGGAATAAAATTTGGTTTATCAGTGGGAATTGCCAGTCCAGTCATCTGGTTTATTTAGCAATGTGTTGCACATGTCCTTGTTTTATGTCGGTAAAACCGACAGGCAACTAAAAAACAGGATATATGACCACATATACTGTATGAGAAAAAAAGATGCCAACAATGCTTTATTTCGGCATATTAACAACAGTAATACTTGTACGAGATTCAAATTTTCAATTTTGGAAATTGTAAGGGCTAACCCTAGGGGTGGTGATATCAAGAGTGTGGTGGGAGAGAAGGAAATCAAATGGCCACTTAAGTTGAATGCAGCCAGTTTTCCTGGTTTAAATGAGATGATTCCTACCAAGCCATTAATTAGGAAAGCTTGATGTTTACTGATTCATAGTTCCTTAGGAAAAAGTATGTTTTAATTTTTGTACTTAACATTTTGGTAACAGTAATTATTGTATGATAAATAGGTTTGTTATTTTCATTTTCATTCTTATTTTTCATTTGAATCTATTCCACCATTACTGATTCCTACAGTAGTTTTGGCTTGTGTTTCTTTTGCACAGGCACTTTGTATTACTGTCTAACTGTTTAGAATTATTCTGACAAGGTATATATTTTTTTATATTGCACTTATTAAGTTTAAAATTGTTGTTTTTATCAAGTTTATACTATATTTACTGAATAGTTGATTTAGATAAGGGTCGTTTATTTTTAGTGAATTGTACTATTAATTTTGTGTACTGTCTTTTTAAAATGAAAGGGCGTTGCATTTATCAATTAATTTTGGCGTTTTTTTTATGTTAAAAATGGTTTCTTAGTTCTGTACTTTGTTCTGATGAAGTGTACTACTACATGAAAGCGCTTAACCATTGTCTGTACAGGAGTTTTGCAATAAAGAACAATCGGTTCTTGTTTTTACTTAACAGTGTGGATCGTGGTTTTTACTGTGGGTCTTTGGAGTTGCTATTTTCAAGTGTTGTACCCTCAGTTGACTTTTCGGTGATTGTTGTGGCTAACCATGGATTCCATCAATGAAGGGTTTGGTAGTTTTTCTCCAGTGCGAAGAGATGAACTGGACAAGGTTCATTCTGAATTGGCTATATTAAAGGGAGAGATTTCCAGGTTGATTGCGTTAAAGTCTCCGCCTACTCAACTGACAGTTGTAACGGCCAATCGGGCCGAACAGGAAGTGTTATCCTCTGCACGCTCAGATTTTATTCACCCACTTTCTGAACATGAGAGCTTTGACGAGATTCCGAATGGTCAAAGAGTTTTGGCGACCGCCAATTCTGGTACGGCTGGTCTTGGCAGTAATGGGGATTGTTCCAACAACACGTGTGGGTTGTCTAACCATCTGGAAGATGTGTTTCTCATTTCGGGTGCCAAACCCAAGCGTGCACCACCTAAAAGGACATACTCGGTTAAGGATGGGCTGCAGTTTGGAACTATTGAAGCAACGCATGTTACAGCAAAACCGGCTGTGCCTAGCAACAGGGAAGCGAGTACTGGTAATTACAAAGCTAATTTGGATAAATTCTTGCAGTTACCTTTTGAATTTAACTGTGGAGCCAAAGTTGACACTCATTATGAGAACATTAAGAAAGCTGACAGTACTAATTTGAACTTGAAAAGCAAAATATTTGCATTTGGCAACAAACTCAATAAAATTAAAAATTTACAGGTTGACAACCAGTACCTCCGCAAATGTTTAGATTGTAACATAATTCCTATGGGTCTTCGTTTTTTCAAACAACCCATAAGGATTGACTTGACTGTTGACAATGTTAAAAAATGTGAAGAAATGTTCAATAATTTTGGGAAGCAATTTATTGAATTTATTTTAAATTGCAATGATGAGAAATTAAGTTATTTATTGGTAGAGGCTGATCAGGACAGTCAGTCCATTACACAGGATCTAATTTTTCCTCAGTGGGAGAAATTATATGAAAAACAGTTTACATATGCTGAGAGTAACAGTAGGAAAAGTTTCGATAGGAAATGTAAGAAATTTACTAGGGATTTAAAACAATATGAAAATGGGACTATGTATAAATGGTATAGGAACTATGTTGGAAAAAATGTAGATTTTCTTAAAGGTGTTAACAAAGGAACTAATGAAGTTGACAATGTTGGTACTATGGGTGAGGATGATTTTTTATATCAAGTGGACGGGAGGGGATACGGAAGGTCGGAGTTTGCAACCCAACCGGGTTTAAACAAACGATGGTACCGACACAGGGACTAACTGGTGGAGAATCCGGTTGTGATAGTAACAATTTATCCCTTTCTGCTAATACCAACAATATTGTCAACACACAAGGGGATATTAAAGTGTATAATTACACTACGTACCAAGTTACTAAAGAACTTTTTTTGGTATTTTCAAAAGGGATGAAATTTATTCCCGGTCAAACTTTTGATCTGGTTGACACCTTAGTTGAATTTAAACTCTTCCTCAGGAAGTTGAACCTGGGGGTGTTTTTTCACGATCAGTTAGGCAACATTACATTTAGGAACAGTCTCAAAAAAAGAAGCACCTTCACACCTCCTATCCACAAAACTCTATTGTCCTTTGAGAATGTAGTTACCCAGCAACTTTATGCTTTGTTCAATCAGATGAGGAATTACTCTTTTCATGGTAAGGATGAAAGACTAGTGAGAGATATTTTGGATACCCTAAGTGCAAACAACATTAGGATTATGTCAGCTGATAAGGGGGGTGGCATTGTGCTGTATGACCAAAATGCTTATACAGCGAAAATATTTGAAATTTTAAACAATACCACCCAGTACGAGGTTTCCAGCCTTAATCAGGTCAATATAGCCCACCACAGGATTGATTTATTTTTGGAAGAATTTCTGTTGGATGGCAGAATTGATGAGGATTTATATAAATTCTTGAAGGTGGATTTTCCTCAGCCAGCTACTATCTTTGGAATCCCTAAGGTGCACAAAGATGTGGCAAATCCACCTTTTAGACCTATTATTGTAGGTAGCTACAGTAAAACCTTTCAGTTTGGCAGAGTTGTTGATTGCTGGTTGAAGCATATTATTGACAGGACACAGCATATAATCAGAGACTCTTGGGAATTCCTAGGTATTTTTTCAAATGACCTGTGGTCTTCTGATATGACCTTTGTCACGGTTGATATCAAAGACCTTTTTTCTTGTATCCCCAAGGATGAAAGCTTATGCAGATTTACATCTTGCTTGAGGAAGCACAGTGGATTCAGCTGGGAGAAGGTACAGCTCACCGCTGAATTCACAGAGATTGTCATTGACAACAATTACATCTTTTTTGAAGGCGAGTACTATCGTCAAATCTCGGGTGTGGCTATGGGGGCAGCTTGTGCCCCCATTTATGCCAAACTTGTGGTCTTGGATTGGGAGGAAGAGGTTGTTTTACACAGTGAATGGATGGAATACATTGCTTGTTATGTCCGTTATTTGGACGACTTGTTTATTTTGTGGAAGGGGGATTTCACTCATTTATCCAATTTCATGGACTACATCAATCAGTCAACTAGTTATTTAGAGTTCACATACCAACACAACAGCGTTGGTATTAGTTACTTGGATGTTTTTTTATATAGTGATGGTGAATCTTTCCAATCCAAAATATTCAGGAAAGATACTTTCAGTAATGGTTATCTTGATTTTACTAGTAATCACCCCTACTCCCAGAAACGCAGTATAATCAAGGGGCAGTGTATTCGTGCTGCTAGGATGACCTCTGACCGAAAAAATATGGAGTCTGAGATTGACTTTATTGGGGGTATATTCAAGGAGAAAGGGTATCCAAATGAGTTGATTAAGGATGTGACACATTATGTGGTACAAGAGTGGGGTAAGAAGTATACCCCACTACTAGGAAAGTGTTCTGATTCTTTGGGTCAAGTTTCAACAAACAATAACAGAAGCGATGGTCAGTATTCCAAAGCGTTTATTCTTAAATATGGCAAACATGTTGGCCATGTCAAAAATATTGTTACAGCTAATTGGAACATCATTACCAGTGATGAGACAATTAAAGAATTTGTTTGTGACAGGCCATCGTTTGTGTATAAAACAGGGCCAAATATTAAAAATCTCATTGAACTGAAGGCCAACAAGTTAGCTCCGCACAACAATATCAAGAGTGGAGGTACTAGGAAATGTGGTCATTGTTCCCAATGTGCATTTATATGTGAGGATGATTGTTGTACCCTTAAGAATATCAATAGGAATAAAATTTGGTTTATCAGTGGGAATTGCCAGTCCAGTCATCTGGTTTATTTAGCAATGTGTTGCACATGTCCTTGTTTTTATGTCGGTAAAACCGACAGGCAACTAAAAAACAGGATATATGACCACATATACTGTATGAGAAAAAAAGTTGCCAAACAATGCTTTATTTCGGCATATTAACAACAGTAATACTTGTACGAGATTCAAATTTTCAATTTTGGAAATTGTAAGGGCTAACCCTAGGGGCAGTGATATCAAGAGTGTGGTGGGAGAGAAGGAAATCAAATGGCAACTTAAGTTGAATGCAGCCAGTTTTCCTGGTTTAAATGAGATGATTCCTACCAAGCCATTAATTAGGAAAGCTTGATGTTTACTGATTCATAGTTCCTTTGGAAAAAATATGTT
Source organism: Protopterus annectens (assembly GCF_019279795.1). Lineage (NCBI taxonomy): Eukaryota > Metazoa > Chordata > Ceratodontiformes > Protopteridae > Protopterus > Protopterus annectens. Next base: position 95,988,109 of record NC_056749.1, read on the forward strand.
TTAATTTTTGTACTTAACATTTTGGTAAAAGTAATTATTGTATGATAAATAGGTTTGTTATTTTCATTTTCATTCTTATTTTTCATTTGAATCTGTTCCACCATTACTGATTCCTACAGTAGTTTTGGCTTGTGTTTCTTTTGCACAGGCACTTTGTATTACTGTCTAACTGTTTAGAATTATTCTGATAAGGTATATATTTTTTATATTGCACTTATTAAGTTTAAAATTGTTGTTTTTATCAAGTTTATACTATATTTACTGAATAGTTGATTTAGATAAGGGTAGTTTATTTTTAGTGAATTGTACTATTAATTTTGTGTACTGTCTTTTTAAAATGAAAGGGCGTTGCATTTATCAATTAATTTTGGCGGTTTTTTTATGTTAAAAATGGTTTCTTAGTTCTGTACTTTGTTCTGATGAAGTGTACTACTACATGAAAGCGCTTAACCATTGTCTGTACAGGAGTTTTTGCAATAAAGAACAATCGGTTCTTGTTTTTACTTAACAGTGTGGATCGTGGTTTTTACTGTGGGTCTTTGGAGTTGCTATTTTCAAGTGTTGTACCCTCAGTTGACTTTTCGGTGATAGCTGTGGATGGGTGTGATGTTGTCGACAACCATGACTGCACCTGACGGTCACGTCTGGATGGGTAACATTCAACACACACCTACCTTCACGTAGTACCACTTCATCTACAACAATGGACATTCCTGCCAGTACAATGTATGCAGTATGTCTGTATGACCACTGTAGGCACCACTGGTGGCCCCCAGCATGGCAGCCGACAGCACCAGTGTATATCCCGCAGACCCATGGGTTACACCATTCACAACGCACCAGTCACGGATGACCCTGTTGTGGATCACATTGCAGTTCCACACATCATGTTACACAAGGCATCATGCACTGAGATGTTGCGGACGGGTGAACAGCTCTGCAACTCAACATACGCACACATGATACATCACCTGGTACAATATATCTCTCATACAACATGTTATTGTGACTGCCCTGTGATGGCAATACACAGACTACGTGTACTGGGACATGCGATGGCTCACCGGTGTTATAGCCCTCTGGGTGTGTGTCTAGCCAAGTGTACAGTAGGCAGTGGTCTGAACACAGGGACACTGTACATTGACCTGCTGTGTCACTGCAACTGTTGCCTATGCTCCTACTGTTATTGTGCAGGCATGTGGTATCTGAGCGCTATGACAGTCCTAGTCGACCACAATGCTGTGGCACTCATGACCTGCAGCCATCGGCCTGGGGTGTGGAGCACACATGTACATCTTCACATGCTATACTGCCTCTGTGGCAGTTTCACATAACTGTCTCCGGCAGGGCTGTAACAGGCAGGCACGGCATGGTGTCATGTGGGACACTGCTTGCATCTTCCACTGTGCTGCACACAAGCGAGGCACACACACCATTGCACCACTCACATATCTCTGCGGTGACTGTGACCTGCCTCCATGCTCTACGCAGCACGCCTGTGAGTACGGATTGTACACGGATCGTACCTCCCAGGCACATACCTGGACTGGAACACCCACAGGTGAGGGGTTCACACATCACACAGTGTTTTGCACACATCCTGGATAGTTGCCTAACACAATGCATCATAGGTGCTCCATGTGCAGATACCCGTGTTTGTGACCGCTATACACATTGTAACACGCGGCAGAGTCGACATTGTACACCACAGGTTACATACCATCTGTGTTGTTATACTGTACATTGGGCCTCAGACAGCTAATACTGCTATGTGCTGACAGCAACCCACACTTCCCTGGAATAGACACCCATGTACCTACACATGCTTGAGTCATGCACTCCGCTCAGCTGGATGACACATTACACAACACATACCATACCTACACTACCCTTAGCATGCAAAATACCTCCATGTGACTGGTGTGACGCACCTGGGGTTATCCCCTCTTTGGTGGATTAAACACATATGCTACATGGCCCTGCTAGCCACACCCTGGAAACACACCCATCGCAGCATACACGGAACATGTGTACTACAACCAGTACTACTGACATCTGCTGACAGCAGTTGTTAACGGCGTGACACCCCAGCAGATGGACAGTGCACATACATATACTGACACATACCACAGTGCGCTTCCGTAGCATGTACACAATTGCAGAAACCATGCTATTCCACAAAGAAACATGGCGGTACTGACCTGTTCACAGACGCCACTGTGGTGGTCATGTTCCATGCACATATGATGTACAACCACATGTGCAGGCTGTTGCACAGTGGCGTACATTCACATGTGTGGGGTGCATCACTTGTCAGCCATGGTGGGTCCTCGAGGTCCATCATCACATACTCCAAGGCTAGCTACCTAAACATGACTGCCGCATATTGTGGTGTGGGGCCTCAGGCATTGTGGTGGTATGTCTGTATTGTTTGGCTACATCCACATATGATGTCACATACAACAGTCACCCAGGCATTGCAGACCGAGCTAATGTTGGCAACGTGCCAGGCGATGGCGTACTTACTGACAATACACCCTCTCACTCACTACAGGGTCGCAATCCATACATGGACATCGTAGTGTCCCTGTGGACACATACACGGTACTGACATGCACACGATATGTCCTGGGACACTGGCCCAATGTCACCTTCTGATGTCCCTGGCTGTAATGTCCCACCAACCTGTTCGGTATATGTCTCTGCACCAGGCCACTATATTCACTGCTAGCCTGTTGTCGAACATTGTGTACCCTGACCGCCGCACAGCGTCATTTCTCGCACTACCCACAGGTGGCACTGCATTGCACGTGTGGGACTGTAGTCATACACCCATGACTGGACCATTCTGAATGGCAATGGGGCACATCCTCAAGAACGTGATTCCCACACACATTGATGGCCTCCAGGCCTTTCCTAGCATCCATGTTGGGCTTGTGTATGCCACAGCATGGCACATACACATGCTGGCCACCTGTCATACCGTTGCATGGGCGGTTGGGGTGGTACGGAGGCTGACACATCAGACGTTGTCCTCACATTGCCCTTCAGCACCATTCTACGTTCTGGTATTGGCAACTTACACATCCACCTGCACATCATACCCTGTGTCTCAGGATGTTATGCTATGTGGCTCATGGACAGGACACACAGTGGTGTGAGCATACCATAGTATCTACTACATGTCAGGTACATATGGCATTACACAGTCCTCAGTCATGGGGCCCCTCATATTCACTATATGCTTACATACAGAACATGCTGTCACAGAGTACTGTCCATACCTAGATATCCCACGCCTACATACCAAGTGCCATTATTGCTCCACCAGCTCATACCGATACCAACCATATGGGTGTCAGTGTGGCGGATACATCATATGAGTATCATGGCATCAGGATGCATGACACATGGTGCATGCACATCACCTTTGCATAACAACATTCACCCACTGACTATCACATGGATACTGGCCCCGTACATACATATCACATTGTACATGGTTGCTGTACACACATATGCCACACACAGCCCTGTGGTTACCGTATTCCACTGTGGCATGGATACCCTTCTGCAAGGCCACACCTATCTGTACTGTGTGTGATGCTGGTACATAGGTAGCCATTGTACCTGTGAAATACACACATCTACACACAGTCAAGGGTACAATACCACATTTATGGTGTACCTTCAACAACAGCTACAGCTTTACATGGCACAACATTGTCATGCCACGATGTTTACCAGGCTCAGACGGTTTACATATGCAGCTGACATATGGACAACACATCTGTACACATCTGCATACCACATACTCAGGGGTGTCTTCTGCTCTGACACGGCCCATGTCCTCCACATTACTGATGCATATACTCCTCATACATGACATCTACAGTGGGCAGCGTGAACGGACTGCTCCTGGATATGTGCACACACGCCACACTGCATGGGCTGGGCTTCTGTGTTACTTCTATAAACACAACACACACCATGCTGTGGAACATAGGTCCTGTGCACATCCCGCAGGGACACACAGTAGCACTGTTCATGTGATACCTCCCTTGATGTTTGAGTGACATGTAGTCCTGGTACCACCACAGCAGCGGTACTGTGTAGACGTGCAGTTGACACCCGCCTCTGCTGTTCACAGGACACTACCATGGGGAGGTGACACTACTGTGTACACTGCACATGTGTTTACACATGGACCTGCCAGACTGCATTGTTGCCCACTGTGCACCTGTGCAGCTGCTACAGGTCCTTTGGACATGGTTACTTGGTGTCCTTTCCATTTCGGCTAGCTATCATGCTACTACTCTGTCCCATACCTACAGGCCATATGTATCCTGTTATTGTACATACCAGTAGGCGATACCTGTATTATGCATGATATGCCTGTGATACTGTGTATGATATCTGTCATATCTACCTAGACAGCTTTACATTACACATATTTCACATAGTATCCCCTAATGCAGTGCATACTTGCACGTCGGCCACACCTTACGTATGACATCAACGGTATATGCCCATACACATGAGTGCTGTGACAGTATACATACATGTCCTAGCCCCTGCTATGGCACTTCCTTGTTGGACATCCACTGCCAGCAACGGCGTGTGGTATGGCATTGTTCTCTCTAATGCCCCCCTGTGGCAGACTTGTGGTGTCTCCGCTGTGTACATGATGTCCCACTGCTGTACACACGGTGTCCGCAAGTGTTGGTATGCTCAGCAGGATATCACTACATAACTACCTTTCACCACTTTCTGCATTACGGACAAGTGTAATTAATTACAACCACCATTCACATACGGTACAGCTTCGTCATACACATCATGCATTACACAACCGTACATATCGTGTGTTCTACATACCTTGTCGGTGATTCGTTCCGTGTATCGTTTTTCCGTTTTCTTTCGCTTTCAGTTGTACACTGCTGGTTCAGTATGAGCATACGGTTTGACTATCCTGAGAGTCATCCTTATATCCATCGATACCTGCAACATGTGAATTCATCCCACCAATTGCTGTTCCTCAGTGAGTAATTACGTGCATATCACCTGTGCATCTACTCCATTCGGAAATTACGCGTCGATACTGGGGTATAATTGGATTCCTCACCTGGGAGTTGGCTATTTGCCCTACCTTCGTGGAGATGGTCTGTATTGTGTTATGTTATGTGTAACTTGCAACCGCTATGCGTGGCGACAGGTATATTTCGAAGTAATGTTACCTGTGGATTGTGTGTTTAGGGTGTAGTATTTGGTTCGACATGTGGGTGTCCCTGTCCTGACGACGAATGATAATGGAGTATTGCATTCAAAACTGTAACATGGCTGTTGTATTCCTTTATACAACGCATGCAAGTATGCATCCACCTTTAATTGTGTCTCCCACGCGAGATGTTGTGGTTATGCAGATGTCATTGACTGACTGTATGTTTGTGCTGCTATTACGGTTTGTATTCCTTTAATATCTACGGTGGGGGATATCGGTGGTTGTACGTGACGGATACGGGCTGTGGGCTTTGCATCTCTACATACACAGTATACTTGTCTGTGTACTCCATCCCTACCTGGAGAGTTAACAGTTAATAGTCTTTTGTTATGGGAGTGTAGCTTGGGCTATTGTTAATTGGTTCCAATATCGTCTGCAGGTGGCCTTGCTGCATGTATACCCCCGTAACTTCTGTGGTATATCAGCGGCTATGTGTACGTAATTATGTGCATATTACCTGTGCATCTACTCCATTCGGTAATTACGCGTCACTACTGGGGTATAATTGGGTTCTCTGCCTGGGCATTGGATATTCGCCCTACCTTCATGGGGATGGTCTGTATTGTCTTATGTTATGTGTGACTGCATCTGCTATGCATGGGAACAAGTATGGTCTGCATTTATGTCACCCATGGATTGTGTGTGACAGGTGTGGTATTTGTTTCAACAAGTGGGTGTACCTGTCCTGCCGACGTATAATAACGGAGTATTGCATTCAAAACTGTAACATGGCTATTGCTTGCATTTCTACAATGCATGCAATTATGCAGCCGCCTTTAATTGTGTCCCCCACGTGATATGTTGTGGTTATGCAGATGTCATTGACCGACTGTATGTTTGTGCTGCTGTTACGGTTTGTATTCCTTTATTATGTACAGTGGGGGATGTCGGTGGTTGTACGTCACGGATACGGTTTGTGGGCCTTGCATCTCTACATAACCAGTATAGCTGTCTGTGTGCTCCGTCCCTACTTGGAGAGTTGACAGTTAATTGTATTTTGTTATGGGATTGTAGGTTGGGCTGTTGTCATGTGGTGTCGGTATCGCCATGGGTGAGCTTGATGCATGTATACCTCCGTAACATCTGTGGTATATCAGCGGTTGTGTGTACGTGACAACTATCCCTTTTCAGTCTGTCCCAGATATTTGCAGTCATTGTGGTCCTGTTGTTGGGATAGCCTGTTTGCCAGTGGTTGCCACATATTCAGATGGGGATTGATTGTTTGACACTTGTAGAACACACAGCGGTGTTTACGGGCCGACACGTGGCCACGGTCAGTACTGGGGTAGCACATACGTATTTCCACGGTACATACCTATTGCTGTGTGACTTTGCCGACGTATCTTATTGCAATTAACATATTGGTGTCGTACATACAGGCATGACTATTACATACGTCCTTTCCATTTCATATGGGGTATATTCCTGTGCTACCATCTGGGACATTTTCACTTTGTATCGTTCTACGTCGGGACACACCTAGCCAGGGTGGGGCTGTCACTACTACTTTGGGACTAGTAGTGTACATATGCCTGAGGCTAGTTTACCATATGCCTACACCTAATATTCAGTACATACAGGCATGACTATTACATACGTCCTTTCCATTTCATATGGGGTATATTCCTGTGCTACAATCTGGGACATTTTCACTTTGTATCATTCTACGTCGCGACACACCTAGCCTGGGTGGGGCTGTCACTACTACTTTGGGACTAGTAGTGTACATATGCCTGAGGCTAGTTTACCGTATGCCTACACCTAATATTCCACTCTGCCTCTAACGTGGCACCAACATACACATGTTGCAGACACACACATTACACTCACACAACGACACACACGGCACCCTCACCGCACATGTACACATACTACGGCACTCACGGGGACGGTTGCACACAGTACCTACGTGGACCGCAACACCGGCGGCGGTGTCTACCTCTCCCTTCATATCATCATACTATTACACGCGCATGTACTGTTACAGTACTGTGGTCTGGCGATCTTTCCGTCTCGCGGTTATGCATATCGGTATGTTACCCGTTCCATGGTTGGCGGGATCCTCTTATGTTGAACCTCCCGGATGTTCAGGTTGTCGTTTCACTATGTATACTATGTACAGATATTGCGGGTTACATCTCAGTCACCTTATATCCCTCTAATTCCCTGTTTTAACTGTAGTATATATATATATATGTATATATATATATATATATATATATATATATATATATATATATATATATATATATATATGTGTGTGTGTACATATATTTCTATATATATAATTATATCTATCTACATATATATATATATATATATATATATATATATATATCTACATATACACACACATATATATATATATATATATATATATATATTTATATGTATACATCTTGCGGCGAACGTGGCAGGCATACAGCTACGCCGTATGCTGTAGGACCCGCGTACTGTTCAGGTGTTGGCATTACATGCTCTACTGGCTGTTGGGTGTACAGTGTTTGGGGGCTGCCTATGTTGGAGTCACACATGAGGCCACCCATACAGTACACTTTACAGGTGGTCATGTTTGTGTGCCGTCCATTTCACTGTGTGTGCAGGTAGGGAGGTGTCAGTCCATGGGGCCTACGCTGTCAGTGTATGTGCTATACGTTCCCTCTTTGCCAAGGCGTAGGCATATTGGGTACGCCTCCATCTGCCTACTGGGGCTGGCACAGTGTGTTCCTGGTCTGGAACCCTCTGTGCCTGGACTGGCCATGGCAGTTGTGGTGGGCTTTGTGGCCCTTCACCGTTATGTCCCTGCAGCAGCTGCTTCTGCAGGATCATATTATGTAGCATGGCACATACTATGAATATGTGGGCACATGTGCCTGGAGAGTACTGCAAGGCTCCACCAGATGTATCCAAGCACCGGAACCGTGATTTAAGCATCCCGAACACACGCTCTATGATTATTCTGGTTTGTGCGTGTGCCTCATTATGGCGTTCTTGCATGTGTGTGTGTGCATTTCTGATGGGAGTCATCATCTACGGCTCCAGTGCATAGCCAGCATCCCCCACGAGATGGCCTTGTGGGATGTCCCCCCTGGCAAATACCTGGTACAGCTGTGAGGCATGCCAGATATGGGAGTCATGGTAGCTTCCAGGGCTGCCAGCACACACATCCATGATAATGCCCTGAGCATTGCACACGACCTGGCAATTGATGGAGGGGAATCCCTTGTGGTTTATGTAGCATCTACCCTGCTCGCCAGGTGGTGACTTGATTTGTATGTGCGTACAGTCTGTCGCACCCAGTACCTCCGGGTATTGTGCCACACGGTGGAAGTGGCACATATTGCTAGCCAAATCCTCCTGAGATCTGGGGAAATATATATGCTCATTGGCATGTGGTAACATGGCATCCAGGAACTGGCGTAGTACCCTGGATGCTGATGCCTGTGAGATGCCCATTATATCTCCAGTTGGCCTTTGAAAGGTACCTGTGGCCAGTATTCACAAGCTTACACATACCTTTGTGTCCACTGGGATGGGTTCCCCTCTGTTGTTTCTTGTTATCAGGCGTGGCCGGCACAGCTCCACTATTTGCTGTAATGTGTCCCTGTCCACCCTGTAACGCTCTACTATCTCCAGGTCTTGTAGCCCCTGGTAGGTTACCCTTGGTCTGAACACTCTCCTTCTCCTCCGAGGCCTATGGTGGTTGTCGGCACCTTCCTCCACAACACCGTCTGTCTCTAACACATGCTGATGGATCACAGCCACGGCAGCATCCAACATGTACATTTTAAAAGTTCCCCGTGTGTTTACACCTATGGTGCGGCGTTTGGGAATACACGGCTGTGTGTTGTTTGCATTCACACTTTATGCTATTGTGCTGTGCACACCGATGATGTCATAGGGTGTGTTTGTACGGCCGTATCTGGGGGTTATCTTCCGTGTTTTACCGATGGAAATACAACGCTGTTGCCTTTGGTGTTGCATTACTCTTGCCTGCCATGGATTACCTTTCAACCTTCCCTTACTATTTCTGCATGTTGCACCAACTATTTTCTGGCATGCATCCTGCAGAGCACTGTCATGTGTACTTTCTGGGACATGGCATATCATGCGTTTTGTGTGCTGCCGCCATTGTGCTGCCTGTCTGCTTTGCTCTGCTGTGTCAGGTCTTCTATCTTTGCAATCTGCTACCTCCCCTACTTTCTTTGCATTCATATGCCTCCCCTATCCCGTTTTGCAGGTTTCTGCATGCAGAGTTGTCAGCTGCCGATTGGCCTTCGTGGGTTGATTAGTGTTGATTGCTCATTAGTACTCCAATTACACTTCTTCCGCATTTCCTCATATTCTTAACATCATCTTCCTGTTTCCGATGTTGTTTGCGGGGCGAGCGTCACATGACTAGGTTAAGGGAACGTAGTCATCCTCGTGCACATGCACTTCTGCTCGCATTGTGTGCTCTCAGCTGAACTATTACCCCACACCCCAGTCTTGCAGCTGTGATTTGCAATGTACAGCCCAGGTTTGCTGTGCTCCAATGTGCTTCCTGCTACGGTGGCACACCCCTCTGCAGATGACATGTATTCCCTCTGAGCCACTTCTCGGTGTATTACTGCTGCGCTGTTTGGTACAGCCTTACGCCAGCGGGGGATTTGCGATTCAGTATTATCTGCCTCATTTGCATGGCATTGACTACTAATTCATAGTTACCATGCCGAACACTGCCGCGAGTCCTTGGCAATCCTTGCACCGTGGTTGTGGCGTTCCATGCATACCATGGTGTATTATGCTGTGAACCTGCTGCGTATTACGCTGCTGTTTTATAACATTGTTATATTATTTCATTGTATTGCACCTTCCGCAAACATGTCCTAGGGTTCTGATGTGAGTTGCTGTGGACATGCCATTTAAGATGTTATTTACATGTTGTGCATGTTTTCTTTTGACATTCTCTGTGTATTTCGCCATTGGCATATGGTAACAGTGTGATACCTGGGTCTGACACTCTTCCGTTACTCCTATGTTATGTTTGGGAAAATGTAAACCATTTTTTTTGGTTTACATTGCCGTGGGCTTATGCTACGCCTGCGCCACTTCGTGAATCACTATATGCCTTCATTTGCATGGTGCAACACCGCACATGGGGTGTTTAGCATATTTACGCCAGGGGCTGCGCAGATCCAGCGCACGCCGGTAGTGCACGTGGGATTGGATCGTACCTGAATCACTCGGCGGCCATATTTGGTGTTGTAACGCCTACGCTATGCGTGCACCTGGCACAAGGTTCATGAATCCCGGGGATAGTTTTTAGTATATAGTTTTTTTGTATTGTGTTTTTTAAAAGTATAATAGTTTGTTAATTGATTAATTGGTGATGTTTCCGTATATAAAGGGGTTTCAGAAGTTGGTATGCTCATCTGAAGACGTTTTTGTGATGGAAAGACGGTGATACAGTTAATGCGTTCTGGATGTGTTTTACATTTTTTAATATCGTGTGTGATCAATAAAACAGTGGATTTTATTCTGGTGAACCTTCCACTGCCTTATTTTTGGTTATCAGTTTACTTTTGGCACTTTTTTCCACTTTCTTTGTTTATACATTCTGTAAAAGAGTGAAATGACATTTTAAGGTGTTAATTCATATAATTCAGGAATAATGCCATAATTACCTATAGCTTATTTTGCTTCAGTCTTTTAATTTGCTTCTTTATTTCTGATAGAGAAATAGGTTTCTTTATTTTATTGCCTCCAAAAATATGTTTGTATATTTCTATTTTAAAAGCATTCATTTCTTTTTCAAAATTTTCAAGTTAGTATAGAGGTTTAAGAGGATTAAAGCTCTGAGCTATTAAGGAGCTGATTCCTGTACCCAAGATCCACTGTTTAATTCGTTCCACCTATGTTTGCCTAAAGCATGACTCTATGCAAATCACTTATCCAAAAAGTACTCCAAGATGGTCTTGTAAATGGAACATTTGTGCATAGTGGGCTTACCAAGTTAGCATATGTATAAATAAATACACATCATTTGGTGGGTTAGGTTTCTTGTGGTGTCTTTAAAACAGTCTAGATTGTTTCAACATTAATAGTTTTCCTATTACTGCTAGGCATAGATATACTGCTGATGTGACTACTTCTTGCTGTCACCTTGGCTGTAAGAACCAAGTTATGTAAACCTTTAGGATTTAGAGAATAAGAATATAAATTGACTTTTTATTGACTAGTGGAAACCTTTATATGTAAAAACTTCTGAAACTCTGCATTTGTTTTGAATATTTTTTCTCCATTTTATAGTTTAATTGTATTTTATCTATATTTTCCTGTAGTTCCAGTTGATCCAGTAAGTCTTTATCTCATTGCTTTCTCTTCTTGTAATACCAAGATGAGACACTGCCATACTAAAATGTTTTGATTCTACATCATAGGATCAAATCAGAAACTTTACCATTATTAATAAAATCTAAGAACTTTGGTATTTGTGTTACACAACACTCTTAATCTATTCATTTTAGTATATAAGCTGGCAGTCTATTAAAAAACAGTTATCAATACTGTGTAAATATACACATTGGTAATAGACCTGTTTATTTCACCATTTTTATTTTAGAAACCAAATCATCTGATAAATATGTCATATCAATTCTTGGTAGTATACCAAATCTATAAGAGTGATGAGTGTAAAATAAATAATATGATTCAGGAGTTATTAACATCTGTAAAATATAGGAAGTCTAGAAAGTTTATTAAAAGCTTAACTGATGCTAAAATTATAGGTTTGCTAACTGCACTAGTATCATTTACTTTAAGTATGCCACTATTATACTTCTGTCCATATTCAAAGCTAAAGTTTCTAGATATTTTCTAGCATGTGCAATAGTAAGCCATGGAATTCAGTACACAGTTGCTATGATATTATTTTTTATATATATTCAATAATGACATAAGGATATGCATATCATACCCTTATTATCACTGTGCAAATCAATAATCCTAGGCATTATAATCAAGATTCATCATGGAATTGGTATTCCTCTTCTCTTTAATTCCCCGTCTTTTTTTCTAAAGCTAGATCTAGCTAGTACTACATATTCTTTTTTAATGCAATCTACTAATATCATACTGCAATAAATTAGTTTCCTGTAAAAACACTTGTGTTTTATGCATTTTAAATACTTAAAACTATTTCTCTTATTGCTACTTTTACATTTAAAGAAACTCATTCCAAAGAAGACATTTTGTATTAGTCACATTCATGTTGCTAATTGATAACTATACTATTTATTTTTATTTGTTTTCTTGTTTGCTTGCATCCCTTTATCCGGAACGTTTGTCGGCATAGAAGTCCATTTTCTTTGAAGGCCTGAGGAGAAAAGCTGTAGCAAAACATTAACAGACACTTAGCCAAAAAAATTTTAATGCAAATAATTACAAAAGATGCATTATCTGGATCCATTATCTATGATAACCTACTTCTTTTGAATAATAGATATGTAAAGTTAAAAGAAAACTATTATTGGAGGGTTCATTTTCTTTGAAAAAGACACAACAAATAGTTTATGGTTGTAGAAAAAAAAAGTTGCAGAGTTCCACAACAGATTTACCTTTTAGTAAACAAAAAGAAGTAAGCGCATTCGCGATCTACCCAGATCGCTTCTTCAGACTGTATTACAATGTCAAACTATCTAACCAAGCATTTTAAAGCTTTACCTATAAACACATTGCAGTTAATTAGTCACAATTACCTACTTAAAGCTGTAAGTAATTTACATAAAGATTCCTTTCAGTAAAAACTTTTTTAAAGACCAACACTTCTTATTAGCCATTGACATTACATTGTATCAGGTTCTATCTTAAAAAACAACACAGATTATATACTATTATACATAAGAATAAAAAAATATATACAAATATATATGCATAAAATATATAAAGATGAATGCATACTTATGAAAAATTAATAAAGCATGTCTATAAAGTGCATGTATATTCATATTGTTATAATAAAACCTCCTAGCAAAGTCTTGACCATCTTGACAGACAAAAATTTAATTATTTAATATACGCTTGAAATCAGTTGGGAGGAATATAGACCTGGGGCAAGAGCAACATACTGCATAATAAAGCATGGATATATTTAAATAATTTTATGCAAGGGCATCAGCATCTGTTTATAGGGTTACCACCTGTCCCACTTTGTGAGGGACAGTCCCTCTTTGGGCAGTTGGGTCCTCCAAAAAATTGCAAAATGGCAAATGTCCTGAGATTTTAGGGCAAAATCATTTCCTATATTTTATGTAATAGTTGCATAAAACAGTTATTCTGTATCTGAAACACCTAAATGTTATAAGAAACAGAATAAGCAGCTAAAATGCTACAAGAATAAGCTTTTATTTAGGCAAAAAAGTAAAGTTCTGTCCTTTGTACAGGCCGTGGGTATGTTTTGGCCTGCAAAATCTGACGTTTGTACCAAAAATGTCCCACTTTGGGCATGTGAAAAGGTGGCAACCCTATCTGTTTAATGTTTCAGATGTTGAGCCTTTAGGAAAGGTTTAAGTGATGCTGCATCATTTATACCTGGGTGCTTATCAGCATTCAGTTTTATTATCCACTTTTGTTCAGACTCTTCCGTTTTGTTTTTTTATGTCACCTCCTCTTAAGCCTTCCTTAACTTCCTCAAGCACAAAAAATTTTAAATTATGGTCTTTCCCTTCTTTTAGAATATGTTTAGCTAGAACATTAGTTTCTTTACCTGTCACAATGTCTCTAGTATGTTCTAAAATTCGTTCTTTTAACATCCTATTTGTTTTACCTATATAATATGCTTTACATATCCGACAAAAACTGAAATATACTATATTATTAGTTCTACAATCTGCATACATATTTGCTTCTATTCTGAATTTATTGACTGGATGAAAAAAGGCAGTGCAGGAAAAAATGTATCTGCAGGCTATACACTTTCTACAGGGGTAGGTGCCTTTTCTCTGTGATGTAACCTCATGTATGATATTGTGTGATTTATAACATAACTGCATTTTTAAAGACTTTTTGTTAATGAAGGAAAAGTCTGGTACTGACTTTAACATTGTTTCCAAGTCCTTGGATGCAGTTAGAATATTCCAATTCTTTTTAAAAACATCACAGAACACATTTATATCGCTGGTAAAGGTAATAGGAAAACGCAGTCTCATGTCATTTTGTCTGTCCTTTGTCTCTTGGTTTCCTATTCCCTCTGAGAAATAAGGACGACCTTTGCTCCCTCTTTCAGCAAGTGCTTCATTGACACATAAATCTATTTCAGAATAGCCTCTGCTGATAAACTCGTCCTTCAATGTTGCTTGCATAAGCTCAGTCACTGTTATGTATTCTCATGTTCCTAATCATCTGTCCTTTTAGAACATTTCTGCTAACATGTCTGGGATGCATACTACCTTTATGCAGTAAACAATTTTTCCTTGTCGGTTTCCTGCATACACTAGTTTTCATATCCTTTAACCCAGATTTTGGAACCAAAACATCCAGAAATTTGATTTTATCATAAGAATATTTATAAGTAAATTTCAAAAAAGTTGTTGTAGCATGCAGATAGTCTATGAAGTCTTTTAATTCAGTTTCTGACTTCCCCCATAAAATAAAAAGGTTGTCCACGAACCGCACATACCATAACACATGTTTGCTATACTCATGTCCTTGCAATAAATGTGTTTTCCCACTGCACCAAAGCTAGATTGGCGTAGCTATTGGCACAAGCTTTGTCCATAGCTACGCCTATCTTTTGTAAATAATAATGTTCACCAAAATTAAAAACATTATTCTCCAAGACTATTTCTAAAAATCCACATATCATTCCAACTTTGTCATTTTGGAATGATTGCTTTTCAATAAGTAGTTCTCGAATCCTTTCAATACCCCATTGGTTAGGGATGACTGTAAAAATAGAAATAATATCAAGTGTAACTACAAAAAATCTTGATGTAATCCCTTTGTCGCTATATATAATTTCTGTAAAAAGGTCTTGGTATCTTTTAAAATTGAGTTACATGTATTTAAAACAGGGTGCAATTTCTTTTCTATAAAAATTGACAGTGGTTCTGTGGCCAGCTTTACTAGAGACTATGGGTCTCATAGGGGGGCACATTAAATTCTTATGAATTTTTGGTAATCCATATATAATAGGAATAGTAGGATGTTCTATTCTAAAGTATTTAAAAAGCTTTTCTGAGAACATATTCGTCATCAACATGTCAAAAAGGTAAAATTCAATCCTATCTAATATTCCTTTTAAGATAGTATTATTAATCTGTACATATGTTTCATCATCAGATAGTAAATTCATCATTTGCTCTATATATAAAACTTTTATCCATGACAATAATGCCTCCAATTCTTATCTGCTGGTCTAATTACAATAGACTTCAAGTTGCGAGTTCATTTATCGCAGCCATTTCATCTCTGTTTCATGTTACAGGTCATTTGTTCATCATGCCAGCCTGATTTATCCTTTCACAAAACAGATATAAATGATCTCATCGGATGCGGGGCCTTGGCATAGCCACCAGGTCTCTCTCAACAACTGTGCTTACATCATCCGGTATTTTTAAAAACTGTTTTTAGGAGTCAATGTCCCAACGTAATAATTTTAGTTCTTTTGACAAATCAACCATCCCAGTCTCCCTGTACGGTATAATGATAAACTAAATGAAAGGAACTGGCAATTGAATTAATGAATTACAAGATGAACTGTATGTGCCAATATTTAAAAGTAGGATGGCTAGCTGAAATGGATACTTTACGAAAACATTCTGCAATATGGAAAAAGATTGCAGAACATTAAAAGTGAGAAATCTCGCAGCGTGATATGAATGATTTTCAATAGGGGCAGTGTTTGCTTGGTCAAACCATCCCATATGAATAGAACCTGCAAATCAACCAACCAGAACATGGTGAAGAAGGAACATACACACATCAACCTACTGAGAGAGAAGAGGCACATACAGGAAATGTATCACCCGAAGAGGAAACATCCACACAAATTGGTATGATGGAACAGCAATCAAATAGAACACCACCAGGGAACCCCATTGTACGTAAAATGTTAAGGCACAGTTAATAATAACTCAAGAAAGGCCCTTTACCTCCTTTTTCAACAATGCAATTGAGGGAGATGAATGGGTTCACTATTGAGCCGTTTGTAATAAACACACATCTCCCAATAAAGAACAGATCGGTGAGCAGTGGAGTCGGAAAGCCCGCACGACACATCCAGACAACAGCAATCGTCAAAACAGGAATAAACACCCGCAGCAGGAATCAGAGGGGCTGGTAGTGAACCTCTCCTCATTTGAACTAATAATAGGTGTGCATTTAGCAGTTTTAAATAGAGGTTTGTCATTTATACCCAAACAGAATTGAGATGGTTGATTTAATAAAAGAACTAAAATTATTCGTAGGATATTGACTTAAAACAATTTTAAAATACAGACAATATGCACTTTTAATTGTTATAAGAAACCTAGTAGCTTTATACCCAAAACCACATCCCACGGTAGAGTCATATCTTTTGTGAAAGCAGATACTTGAAGTTTTGAGCATGATAGACCAAAACATTTTATGCAACTTAAGCAGAGATGAAATGTTGCATTAAATGAACTACACAACTTGAAATCTATTAAATTAATTAGTGATAAGGGAGGCATTATTGTCATGGATAAAAGTTTTTATATAGACAATGATGAATTTACTATCTGATGATGAATAGATTAATAATACTATCTTAAAAGGAATATTAGATAGGGATTGAATTTTACCTTTTTGACATGTTGATGACTTAATATGTTCTCAGAAGAACTTTTTTAAATACTTCAACAGAACATCCTACTATTCCTATTATATATGAATTACAAAAACTATAGAATTAATGCCCCCTCATGAGACCCATAGTCTCTAGTAAAGGCTGTAACACAGAACCACTGTCAATTTTTATAGAAAAGAATCAAAACTCAAGCCTTTTAGATACATGTAACTCAATTTTAAAGATACCAAGACTTTTTACAGAAATTGTATATAGAGACAAAGGATTACATCACATCTTTTGTTAGTTACACTTGATATTACCCTCTTTACAGTCATTCCCAACCACAGGGTATTGAAAGGATTCAGAACTACTTATTGAAAGCCCATGTTTGTTCATATCATTAGAACAGTCTTATATACTGTTTTAATTATATTATTACGTCCTTAAAGAGAAGGCACTGCTTGTTAATACCCTGGCACATGCCTCACCAATCAAAAGTGTTTGGGCTTGAGTAGTGTTCCCAGTCTATATTAGGGTAGTTGAAGTCATCTAGTATGATGGTGTTTGGAGATACATTTATCCCCTCCAGTGTTTTCAGGAAGGCCATGTGAGGTTCCTGAGTTTGAGAGGGTGGCCTGTAACATGCTACAAATTGCAGAGCAGTCTTGCCTATAGTTAATTGCACCTGGATGGTCTCCGATGCATGGTGCATTGCCACCAACCTTGAGGTGTGGGTGTCCTTTATGAATATGGACACCCCCCCCCTCCTTTCTTAGTGTTGTCCGGATTTTGGGGCGGAGCATGATATGAGGTGAAACCTGATAGTGCTGGGGTGCTCTCGGGAGCCTTGAACCAGGTTTCAGTCACAGCACAGACATCGATGTTCTCCATACTGAGAAGGGCCTCGAGTGCGTGCATCTTGAGATTGAGACTTCTGGCATTGAGCAGCATTACCCTTAGTTTTTTTACTTTTTTGTGTTCTAGGGTGGTAGGTTTAGAATTTGAGCCTTGCCTAAAAAAGGCACTATGGGGGTGGCAAGAGCCTTTGCCAATATCCGGAAGCCTAGGGGTAACAGGTGCAAGCCGTCCCTTGCGAAGCAGCGTGGCTTGTCCAGTATGTCATCCCAGGCAGACAGACATTGGATCCCCATAAAATAAAATAAAAAGGTCGTCCACGAACCGTACATACCATAACACATGTTTGCTATACTCATGTCCTTGCAATAAACGTGTTTTCCCACTGCACCAAAGCTAGATTGGCGTAGCTATTGGCACAGGCAGTGCCCATAGCTCTGCCTATCTTTTGTAAATAATAATGTTCACCAAAATTAAAAACATTATTCTCCAAGACTATTTCTAAAAATCCACATATCACTCCAACTTTGTCATCGGGGAATGATTGCTTTTCAATAAGTAGTTCTCGAATCCTTTCAATACCCCATTGGTTAGGGATGACTGTAAAAATAGAATTAATATCAAGTGTAACTACAAAAAATCTTGATGTAATCCCTTTGTCGCTATATATAATTTCTGTAAAAAGGTCTTGGTATCTTTTAAAATTGAGTTACATGTATTTAAAACAGGGTGCAAGTTCTTTTCTATAAAAATTGACAGTGGTTCTGTGGCCCAGCCTTTACTAGAGACTATGGGTCTCATAGGGGGGACACATTAAATTCTTATGAATTTTTGGTAATCCATATATAATAGGAATAGTAGGATGTTCTATTCTAAAGTATTTAAAAAGCTTTTCTGAGAACATATTCGTCATCAACATGTCAAAAAGGTAAAATTCAATCCTATCTAATATTCCTTTTAAGATAGTATTATTAATCTGTACATATGTTTCATCATCAGATAGTAAATTCATCATTTGCTCTATATAAAAACTTTTATCCATGACAATAATGCCTCCACCCTTATCTGCTGGTCTAATTACAATAGATTTCAAGTTGCGTAGTTCATTTAATGCAGCCATTTCATCTCTGCTTATGTTATAAAAATGTTTTGGTCTATCATGCTCAAAAAATTCACGTATCTCTTTTTCACAAACAGATATAAATGATTCTACCATCGGATGTGGTTTTGGTATATAGCTACTAGGTTTCTTATAACAATTAAAGTGCATATCATCTGTATTTTTAAAAATTGTTTTTAGAGTCAATGTCCTACCGAATAATTTTAGTTCTTTTATTAAATCAACCATCTCAGTTCCCTGTGCCGGTATAAATGATAAAACTGCTAAATGCAGAAAGAACTGGCAATTGAATTAAATGAATTACAAGATGAACTGTATGCCACATTTAGTATGGATGTAATAGCTGACAAAATGGATACTTTACATGAAAACATTCTGCAATATGAAAAAAGATTGCAGAACATTAAAAGTAAGAAACTGCAGCGTGATATGAATGATTTTCAAATAGGGGCGGTGTTTGCTTGGTTTAAACCATCCCATATGAATAGGAACCTGCAAATCAACCAACCAGAACATGAAGATGAACATACACATCAACCTACTGAGAGAGAAGAGGCACATACAGGAAATGTATCACCCGGAAGAGAAACACCCACACAAACTGGTATGATGGAACAGCAATCAAATAGAACACCACCAGGGAACCCCATTGTACGTAAAAATGTTAAGGGCACAGTTAATAATAACTCTAAGAAAGGCCCTTTACCTCCTTTTTCAATGCAATTGAGGGAGATGAATGGGACTACCATTGAGCCGTTTGTACTAAACACACATCTCCCAATAAAGAACAGATCGAGAAGCAGAGGTCGGAAAGCTCCTGCACGATACAACCAGACAACAGCAACCGGTCAAACAGGAATAAACACCCGCAGCAGGAATCAGAGGGGCTGGTAGTGAACCTCTCCTCATTTGAACTAACAGGTGTGCATTTAGCAGTTTTAAATAGAGGTTTGTCATTTATACCGGCACAGAGAACTGAGATGGTTGATTTAATAAAAGAACTAAAATTATTCGGTAGGACATTGACTCTAAAAACAATTTTTAAAAATACAGACAATATGCACTTTAATTGTTATAAGAAACCTAGTAGCTTTATACCAAAACCACATCCTACGGTAGAGTCATTATATCTTTTGTGAAAAAGAGATACGTGAAGTTTTTGAGCATGTTAGACCAGAACATTTTATAACTTAAGCAGAGATGAAATGGCTGCATTAAATGAACTACGCAACTTGAAATCTATTGTAATTAGACTAGCAGATAAGGGTGGAGGCATTATTGTCATGGATAAAAGTTTTTATATAGAGCAAATGATGAATTTACTATCTGATGATGAAACATATGTACAGATTAATAATACTATCTTAAAAGGAATATTAGATAGGATTGAATTTTACCTTTTTGGCATGTTGATGACGAATATGTTCTCAGAAGAACTTTTTAAATACTTTAGAACAGAACATCCTACTATTCCTATTATATATGAATTACAAAAAATTCATAAGAATTTAATGTGCCCCCCTATGAGACCCATAGTCTCTAGTAAAGGCTGGGCCACAGAACCACTGTCAATTTTTATAGAAAAGAACTTGCACCCTGTTTTAGATACATGTAACTCAATTTTAAAAGATACCAAGACTTTTTACAGAAATTATATATAGAGACAAAGGGATTACATCAAGACTTTTTGTTAGTTACACTTGATATTAATTCTCTTTTTACAGTCATTCCTAACCAATAGGGTATTGAAAGGATTCGAGAACTACTTATTGAAAAGCAATCATTCCAAAATGACAAAGTTGGAATGATATGTGGATTATTAGAAACAGTCTTGGAGAATAATGTTTTTAATTTTGGTGAACATTATTATTTACAAAAGATAGGCGTACCTATGGGCACTGCTTGTGCCAATAGCTACGCCAATCTAGCTTTGGTGCAGTGGGAAAACACATTTATTGCAAGGACATGAGTATAGCAAACATGTGTTATGGTATGTGCGGTTCGTGGACGTCTTTTTATTTTATGGGAGAAGTCAGAAACTGAATTAAAAGACTTCATAGACTATCTGCATGCTACAACAACTTTTTTGAAATTTACTTATAAATATTCTTATGATAAAATCGAATTCCTGGATGTTATGGTTCAAAAATCTGGGTTAAAGGATATGAAAACTAGTCTATACAGGAAACCGACAAGGAAAAATTGTTTACTGCATAAAGGTAGTATGCATCCCAGACATGTTAGCAGAAATGTTCTAAAAGGACAGATGATTAGGAACATGAGAATACATAACAGTGACTGTGAGCTTATGCAAGCAACTGAAACACTGAAGGACGAGTTTATCAGCAGAGGCTATTCAAAATCTGAAATAGATTTATGTGTCAATGAAGCACTTGCTGAAAGAGGGAGCAAAGGTTGTCCTTTCTCAGAGGGAACAGGAAACCAAGAGACAAAGGATAGACAACAAAATTACATGAGACTGCGTTTTCCTATTACCTTTACCAGCGATATAAATGTGTTCTGTGATGTTTTTAAAAAGAATTGGAATATTCTAACTGCATCCAAGGACTTGGAAACAATGGTAAAGTCAGTACCAGACTTTTCCTTCATTAACAAAAAGTCTTTAAAAAGGCAGTTATGTTATAAATCACACAATATCATACATGAGGTTACATCACAGAGGAAAGGCACCTACCCCTGTAGAAAATGTACAGCATGCAGATACATTTTTTCCTGCACTGCCTTTTTTCATCCAGTCAATAAATTCAGAATAGAAGCAAATATGTATGCAGATTGTAGAACTAATAATATAGTATATTTCAGTTTTTGTCAGATATGTAAAGCATATTATATAGGTAAAACAAATAGGATGTTAGAAGAACAAATTTTAGAACATACTAGAGACATTGCGACAGGTAAAGAAACTAATGTTCTAGCTAAACATATTCTAAAAGAAGGGAAAGACCATAATTTAAATTTTTTGTGCTTGAGGTAGTTAAGGAAGGCTTAAGAGGAGGTGACATAAAAAAAAAACAGAATGGAAGAATCTGAACAAAAGTGGATAATAAAACTGAATGCTTATAAGCAGCCAGGTATAAATGATGCAGCATCACTTAAACCTTTCCTAAAGGCTCGACATCTGAAACATTAAACAGATGCTGATGCCCTTGCATTAACCATTTCTGTTAAATGCACAAACTCAAGCTCCCTGGTATTCATGTTATCAGCTCCCTCAAGACTGTTCAACTTCTACAAGTAAAATCAGGCATATGTTATTTACTTGATTTCATAAGCTATTACCATCCATTCACTTTATTATGCAAAGTTAAGAGTGTTTATATAACCATATTTAAATGAAAGCCATTTCTTTATCAAACCTTAACTATTTTGTGCATATACATATATATATATATATATATATATATATATATATATATATATATATATATATATATATATATATATATATATCCACTATGCAATTTCGAAAAGTCAAAAATCTCGAACATTAGAATCCCAACGTTCAGATGTTCAAAATTTTGAAATCTCAAAATGCAAAAAAGCAAAACAAAAAAAAAACAACCAAAACTAAAACAAAAAATGTTAGACATCACGTTGTTGCGGGGGGCACTTAAATATACCAACTCCGAGATCGCACTACAGTGAAGAGAATGGTAAAGTTACCATTCCGCACTGGTGGGTGATCTCAATTGTTTAACTTCGAGATTTCAGAATTTTGAACATCTGGACATCAGGATCGGGAATTTGTGATTTTGGAATTAAGATGTGGACCCATATATATATATATATATATATATATATATATATATATATATATATATATATATATATATATCAGTGGCGGCTGGTGGCTTCAAATCAAAGGGGGGCTGCAGGAGACAGCTGAATGGGTGGGGGTCAATGGGTAGGGATGTGGCCAACTAGAAAGGGGAGGAGCTATGCTCAAAACCACAAAAACTGTAACATTAATTAAATACGCTGCCCTGGGTGCCAAACCGTCATTATGAGAGTCCAACCAGGACAAAATGTGAAGGTTGTGAGGCATGAAAAAATAAATTACTTTTTAAATACATTACTGGAATGCCAGTCAAAATCAAGTATAAGAAAAACAAGCAGCACTCAACTCAAACCACCTCTCCTTGCACTGCAGTTCTAATTATAATTTATATTCAGCTTTATTAAAGTACCAAGTAACACGCTGAAAGTAGCAATCTCTGTGATAACCCCACTTGTAAAAATGTTTATTATCCAAAAAAGACCTGCTGCCTGACAACTATCTACTTGTTTCATGGGAAAACATGATCAAAGTAAAAAATAAAAAGCAAACAAGAAACAAGCTCAAGATACATTGCTTAAAGGATTACTGCACAGGTTATGGACCACACACGATAGATTGCCATTCTATTTAGTTTTCAGGTAAAGCCTGCAAAGATAACTACAATTTTCCGACAAATGTAATGAGCTTCTTAAAATAATGTAATATTGTCCTTCATTACACACAGTGTCATATGCATTTCCATACCCAAGGCTTGTACGTTATCTAGTTATGCAAGTATTCTCTGCATGGCAACTACAGCAAGGCTTTCAATGTTGGCAATTCTTTAACAGTATGCTTATTAAAGCTTACTTGCATCTTACAATCTCAGACAAGCTTACCCGATGATCATTAAAGCATTGCTACTTAAACACAGAGCAACAGGCACTTTCTGAATAATAATAAGCATAAATCAACAGTATAAAAATATGACAGAAACCAGAACATTCTGCAAAATCAAGGACAGATGAAAAGCCGCTGTAGTACTTGTGTCTACCTTGGCTGGGGGGATACTCTGCACATTTACACTGCATAACTGCTCCTTGCCTTGCTTGGACACATCCAGAGTCACTACATGGGGAGTAGGGTGCAACAAGTATGTGACAATCTGAAATGTCTCTGGCTGACTGTGATGGCCCTGACACATTTGTCATACCTCTCAACCTCAGAGATCTGCTAAACAAAGCAATGCAGTCTCAGAATGAAAACAAACTTAGCATTAAAACTTCTCTGCCCTTGAAACTCACACTCATTGAAACTGCATTGAAACCCACATTCAAAGAAAATGCATTTTGCCAGTGGCAGATAAAGATTAACTTTGGGCTGTTTTCAAATCACTGGCCCCTTGCACACGAAACATACACATGCTCTTTGATACAACTTCCTGATTGTATTAAATTATATTCCTTGTACAATACAGTACAGTTTTAGAGGGCATTTTAAATTTGTTTTGAACATTTTTCCAGTAAACAATGAAACAAAATGCATCCACCAATAATGACAAAACTGCCCAATTCAGAACATTTCAATCATAAAAGTCTACTCAAACTTCTACAGTCCACCAGTATCAGTAAATATGCACAATCTCTGAAGAAGTAAAAGTCATCTAAATAATTCCACATTAAAGAGATCTGTAACTAATGAAGAAGTTGCTTCTAGCAAACAACTTTATATTTCATTGTTTCATCTACAAATATAGTGCCTGTTGCCATTGAGGAATAAATTGCCTATCTTACACTAAAAAAATGATAAGCTAGTAATATTGCAATAGGGAATGGATGGCAAACTGATAACAGGTTCATAGTTACTAAGTACCTTCACCAAAAAGGACTGCAACATCCACCCCCTTTGCAACACATTACAGTATCAGAAATGCATCTATCTATTGTGGGAGTAGAACCCACAGCCTTCTGCATCAAAAGCAAGTACACTACCTGTTGTGCTATTAAAAATGGAAGCAGACTCACCATAAGCAGCACTAAACTTTTGCTCCCTTGCAGATCTCAGCTCCTTGTAAAATCTACTCAGCACTCAGCTGTATCTCTGAACTTTGCAGCACAAGAAATCTGGAAAAAGCCAAAATTTATTGAAGGGGGGCAAAAGCCCAAAAAACAGGGACACATTTTAAACATTGGTTGTATAATGTTGGAAAGTTGCTAGAATAAAATGCTGTGTTACCACCATAGATTTCACTGCCAAGCCTTGAGCCCAGGACCCTGTACAAAACAGTCAGAGCAACATACCACTATGCCAAATCAACTGTTTTGTGAAAGAGAAGAAGACAGAAACTTAAATGGCTACCATTTAGTGAATTCAGTTCTCACCATAGCTGCCAACCTCTTAGCAAAAAACACCTGGACAAAGCCAGTAATGGGGGAATACAGCCTCTAAGCATATTCAGTGAATTCAGTTCTTACCATAGCTCTCAACCTTAGCACAAAAAACCTGGACAAAGCCAATAATGGGGGAATACAGTCCCCGAAACAGGGACAGGTTTCAAATATCCATCTTATAAACTTAGAAAATTGCTAGAATAAATGGTTTTGTGTTACCATGTACTTTCTGAAGAATATGAAGTCTGAAATTCAAATGCTTGTCATTTTTATTTATTTAAAATTTGTTAACCAGGAAAGTCTGATTTGGAACAAAAGCAAATTTTCAGCAGAGGCCCAGGGAGAAACATGTCTTTGTAAGATGTGAGGACACCAGAGCACCCAGAGGAAACCAACACAAACACAGGGAGGACATGCAGACTCCACACAGAAGGCACCCCAACCAAGAATCAAACCAGAGAACCTGTAGCTATCAGGCAACAATGCTACCACTACTCCACTGCAGTACTGACTGTGTAAAGACACAAAAATACAGAAACCACAGATTTTATGATGAACAGAACAGAACAAGTATGAGGCAAAAATCTGCAAAGGTTTTAGAAATGGTGGCAGGTAGGGAATTGAGGCTGTTGCCACCTTGGCCCAAGGTACAGAGTTCAAACCTGAGTCTCTACCCACCACCATTTAGCATTTTACACACACACACACACACACACACACACACACACACACACACACACACACACATACACGCACACTAGTTCCATACCTTAAAGTAAACCCAAATATTCCTTCCTGCAGTTCTTTCAATGTCCGTAAAAGCCCAAAAGCCCACACTCAGATTTTCCTTCCTGCAGTTCCAAACCTCCATAAAGCACATAGCCTGTGCAAAGCAAGTTCTGGAGTTCCAAACATCCGTAAAACAATCCATAAGCCTGCGAGAGCAAGCTGGGTGCTACCCAGCCTGCAGACTTTGCAGTCCGATCCCCTTCCAGTCTATACAGTTGTAACTGCATAGACTTCTAGGATATTGCTGCTGAATGCTTGTCTTCCTAATCCAGACTCCTGGTGAGACAGTCTGGATTCTGTGTGCATGCTCCAGACTGGTTCACCAGCAGTCCAGATATCGGGAAATGCCTCGATTGTGCATGCGCGATGTTCTGCGACTCGCATTTGTTTTTATTTTTTTTCTTTTCTTTTTGTTTTACAGCTGGGAGGGGCTGCAGTCCTGCAGCCCAATAGCACGTGCCACCCCTGATATATATGTATATATATGTATGTATTTTGGTCTACTTGATATGGTCGACATTCATATGGCCGAGACCATATGATCAACATTTGAAATGTCGACCATACAAGTAAGACACAAAAAAACAAAAACAAACTTACCTTAATGCTGCCAACTCCCCACACCCCCCAGAACTTAAATATAACAACTCTGAGATCACACTACAGTGCGGAAGTGGAAATTTTTCCAATCCGCACTGTAGAGAGATGCAAGTTCCCCATGGTCGACATTTAAAATGTCGATCATATGATCTCGGCCATATGAATATCGACATTTTGAAATGTCGGCCATTTGAAGGGGACCTATATATATATATATATATATATATATATATATATATATATATATATATATATATATATATATATATATATATATGTATGCATCATGGCCATGACCTCAAGCTAAATGCCAAAAAATGCATTGTCATCCCATTTGGGAAAAACAAAACACCCACGAATTACCACAGAGGTGGCAGCCCCCTTAATACAGAAGAGGTAATAAGAGATCTGGGGACCCAGGGAGGTAGTAATCTCTCCTTTTACAATCATATTGCCAAAGTAGTTAAGAAATCCTTGTATGTGGCCCATCAAATTACTAAAGGGTTTGCATCTAGAAATAAAGAGGTTATAGTGCCCCTTTACTCGTCACTCATCAGACCCATCATAGAGTACAATGCCCCATTTGGGATGTACCTCACAAGACACTTCCAACAGCTGGAAAGACCACAAAAGTACCCCACCAAGAGGATTACTGGCCTCAGACAGATGTCCTATGCAGACCGACTAAAAAAACTCAAGCTGTACTCAGTGGCATATTGCTTACTCAGAGGTGATCTCTGCCTGACTTACAAAGCCATGTCCAACTCAGAATTGATGGACATGCTCCACCTAAAGAAATCCAAGTCACTGCGAGCCACGTGCTCTAGTGAGCTAAACCTCGCCACAACAATAAATAGAACATGCTGGAGGGATAGATTCCTGTCACAGAGACTCCCCATGCTTTGGACAAAATTCCTATCTACAGGCAGAGTCCATCACTAACACTCTCCAAGAAAAACCTTGATGAGTGGATGGGTAACAGAAAATACACCCCTGGGATCACTTCATTGGCTCTGCTTGACAGAGGCTCAGCTAATTAATCAATGGGGTGGCGAAAGCCGACACACTCTGGCTAGGCTTATAAATGCCAATGCCCTTGGGCAGATAGCCTAGTACCTACCTATGAACCTATGGACCTATATATATATATATATATATATATATATATATATATATATATATATATATATATGTATACAATATAAATTTATGTGACTATATTAAGGTATACAGCTTATCTTCTCACACATAGCATGCTCTTTTCTTGTATACCTTTCTGCTACCAAACAATGTGTATATTTATGCTTCTAATGAGGAACCAGCTTCTACAAGTTAAAAAAAAAAAAAAAAGAAAACGAATACCCCACATTAGTTTAAGTTTAAAGTGTAAGTGATTGACCTACTGTGAGTTCAATGATGTAATATAGACTCAGATGAAACACCTCAACCATTTCTTCACATTAACTCTTCAGTCTAACCATACACCTGTCTACTTCACCATCAATAACTAGTCTTTATCTGCACTATACTTACACGTCATCCTCTATAATGACTACAACCCCTATGCAAAATCTTATCTTTCTCTCCACACTAACCCTTTTCTCTATTTGCTTACATCATACTGCATATTTCTCTAACTCTTGCACATTATAATTTATTTCTCTCCCCACTTACCCCATTTTCGTATTTTCCTTACAGCAAAACCCATACTTCACTTGATATGTATTTGACAAGTTTCTCAACCTCCTTTCCTGTTGTGATGGACTGCCCATCTGAATGATGGTTATACATGCATTTGTATCTGAAACAATGTACTTTATACACTGTAAACTGAGATGTACCATGTGTTGAACTTTACTGAAATGTACTTCTAATGTTGTTACTTCTGTACACTGCAAGTTTTACTATTTTTAAAGCACTTCTTCTTTATCACATATAGTGAAACTGAAATATAAATGTCACTTCTGAAGCTTATCTCCCTAGGCCTCCACTGAAAATGGGCCTTACCCAGACTGACTTTCCC
The DNA here is from genome assembly GCF_019279795.1 of Protopterus annectens. Taxonomy (NCBI): domain Eukaryota; kingdom Metazoa; phylum Chordata; order Ceratodontiformes; family Protopteridae; genus Protopterus; species Protopterus annectens. Next base: position 96,016,736 of record NC_056749.1, read on the forward strand.
AGTAAACAAAGATAAATTAATAACTTAAATAACTTTCATATGTTTTCAAAAGATGCCAGTAACAAAAATTACATGCAAACCTGACAGTTCAAAAATCTGAAAGCTAAGGTAGCAAATCTTCTCCATCCTTGTCAGAAGGAATGGGTGTTAGAATTCACAATATGTTTAGCAGTAGAAAACTTAAAGATATCACTGCAGGATCTGTTTTTTGGTTAGAAGAGGACAATAGTGTATTTGTGTGAAGTTATTTATAAAAACTGACTTTTAGGGGCAAGAGGCTAGGCAGCTACAATGAAAGAAGAAGAGGAGCCCCCTAGAAGAAGTAAGAACAGCACTAAGGAAAATTAAGTCATGGAAAGCAGAAGGCTCAGATGTAATCACAGCAGATATGATAAAGATGCTGGGTGAGATGGGGAGGAATGTTCCTGAGGGTACTTATAGCAGTAAGGAGAAGAAGGTGCATCTCAGATGACTGGAGAATATTTATTTATTTATTTTATTTATTTATATTTGTTTACCGGGAAATTCCGACTGGACACAGGTCCTTTTTCAGCCGATGCCCGGGGAGAAAAGCTCCACATCATGTACATGATAGAGATACAAAGTTGCAGCAATAGTAAACAACATTACAGGCTGTTGGCTTTAATACAATAACAAGATATTGTTTATCAACAGTATATACAGAAAATGTTGCAAGTTATGATAGTTTCTTGTCATTTATAATATTAGTAACAAAGTTGTCATACAAGATATTAAAGTATGTAAAGACAACTAGCTATTTCTGGCTGTGGTTACTAGTGGCGGTAGTATAGTTGGGTTAAGAGTCTAGGTGGGGGGTAAGGGGGGGTGTTTGTCTGGATTAGAACAAGGACAAAGCCAGTGCAAATTTAAGTGGAATTTGAGTGCAGTCTTGAAGAGGCTGCTGGAAGGTAGAGTAGTTATAGAGGGTGGAAGATTGTTCCAAAGTTTAGATATGGTACATGAAAATATGGCTTCTCCTGCTGAGTTTTTGGGTTTGATAACAGTGAGTTGATTTTTGTTGCTTGATTTTAGGGGCCTAGTGGGGTGGTAGGGTAGGAGAAGGGTTTGAAGGGAAGGGATGTTAAGGGGGTGGTTAATAAGTTTATGAGTGAGGGTGAGTTGATTAAAGTGAAGGAGTTGTGGGAGTTCTAGCCAGTTTAGTTCTTTAAGGGAGGTACAATGATGGCTGTGGTAGGAGGTTCCAGTGGCAAATTTAGCAGTTTTGTTGTAACAAGCATCCAGCTTGTGTAGGTCTGTCTGTTTAAGGTTGGTAAGTATGGGGGATGCATACAGAAGGGTGGAGATTAGCTGGGAATTGGCTATGGAGATTCTAGCCACCTTGGTTAGTAATTGGCGGCTTCGATATAATGCACCAAGTTTCTTGTGAACTTTTTTATTGTGAGAGATATGTGGGTGTCAAATCTAAGTTTGTTGTCTATTTCCACACCAAGTAATTTTGTGTGTTCTGATGGAGAGATGATGGTATTGTCTTTGGCAAGAATGTTGAAATGGGGGGTGTTTTGGGTGGCTTTGGAAGGTTGGAACAGGAGAAGTTTTGTCTTACTTGGGTTGAGTAGGAGCTGACCATTGGATAGCCAGCTTTCTACAGAAGAGAATGATTCCTGTGTGATTTGTTGTAATTCTGGTTGAGTGGGGGCAGGGCAGATGAGAGTAGAGTCATCTGCGTACTGTATAAGAGATGCTTGTGTCATGGCAGTATGTAGGTTGTTAGTGAAAAGTGAGAATAGCAGAGGGCCAGTGATAGACCCTTGAGGAACTCCGAGAGTAACTGGGAGGTGAGGTGATATGATATCATCCCAGATTACTGATTGCTAATGTCTGTGTAGATAGCTGTGGAACCAGTTGCAGGCTGGTTGTGAGAAAGAGAGGTTGGGGAGAGTAGAGAGTAGTAGCTCATGAGATACCATGTCAAAGGCCTTTGAGAGATCTAGAAATACGGCAGTAGAGAAGAGGCCATTGTTTTTATGATGAAGTATAGTGTTGGTGAAGGTGAGCAGAGTGGAGGTAGTGCTGTGATATGACCTGAAACCATGTTGGGTTTTGGACAGGAGATTATTAGCTAGGAGGTAGTTGGAGACCTCGGTGTTGATACATTTTTCAAGTATCTTGGAGAGAGGGGAGAGGATAGGAATGGGGTGGTAATTGGAGAGGTCAGTGGAGGGGGTGCCTTTGTGGAGGGGAATGATGTGGGATATTTTCCATATCAAGGGAACATAGTCTTCTGTTATGGAACGGTTGATTAGAATTGAAGTTGGGTAGGCTAGTGTATCAGATGCAATTTTCAAGTATTCAGAGGGGAGGTTGTCAGCTGTGAGTTTGGTGGATTTACGTTTTGACAATAGTCTTTTTATGTTGGAGGTAGGTACTGAGGTGAAGAAGAAAAGAGGAGTGGGGGTTTAGGGGTAGGAGTTGGGGGGGCTATTGTAGGGAAGTGTTGTTTGTTTAGAGATGTTATAGTTTCAGTGAAGTGTTTGTTGAAGGATTCAGCAATACTGCTGGAGAAGAGGGAATGGACGGCTGGGGGTATCAACCTTCCCTCGGAGGAGGATATTGTTAATAGTGGCCCAGAATTGCTTAGGGTTGTGGTTGGTAGAGTTTAGGGTAGATTTATAGTAGAGGGATTTGTCTAATTTTATATGCTTTTTGGCTTTATTGCACAGTTCAAGGAATGATTGCCTATCTGAGTTATTTTTTCTTAGTGGCCAGTGCTCCCAGGCCTTATCTCTGGATTTCAGGGGTTGTGTAGTTATAGTGTAAATGTTTGAGGGAGGGTATTAAGAGAATACAGTGGAAGTTGTTGAGGCACTGTGGAGTCTTGGTAGGATGTAATGTGAGCTAGACCTACGCAGGTTAGGATTGTTATTATATTAGGTAGTAGCATGGTTGTGTTGGATGTATGGGGAGGGGATGAGTAGTGGTGTGGCCTAATTGCTGGCAATTAGCAGTGGGGTTAAGGCTAAGAATAAATGTAGAGGTACTGGGGGCAGGTGGAAATAGGGGGCAGGGAGGGGAGCAAAGTGAGCATAGTGAACGGAGGAGACTAGAACCCCCCAGGCTAAAAATTGCAGGGTAAGTGTCTGAATAGCCAAATTGTTAGGAGTTTTTAGAATCTAGTAGGGAAAAACAATCTAAAGACCTGATTTCAGCTGTGTCCTTTCTGGGTAGATACCTAGTTTGAAGCAGACAAAAAGTGGCAGTTTAAGTACCTTTTCGACCTCTATTTTACAAGTGGGCAATTCCAGTGTATCTACTGGGTTACCTTTTTTTCCTAGAGCTTTTTCTTGGTTTACTGATAACTAAAAAGAAAACAAATAACTGGGGAATGCATTTACAGCAGATGGGGGTGGTGGTGCAGCTGCCAAACCTAGCCATGGGTAGAGCCAGTTATTAGTGCCTGTATACAAGAAGAAAGGAGACATCCACAACTGTGGACATTACAGAGGTATCAAACTCCTGTCACACTGCATTAATGTTCTGGAGAGGGTGATCGATCAATGGATAAACAGAGTAGTGGTAAGTAAAATGGGTGAAGAGCATTTGGGTTCAGATCAGGATGCAGCACAACTGACCCAGTCTTTGTGGTGAGACAGATAATTGAGAAGAGCCTAGAGATCAGGAAAGAGTCCAACTGGGCATTCCCAGACTTGGAGAAAGCATACAACAAGGTCCAAAGTAAGTTGATTTGGGCAATGCTGTGGTGGTTCGCAGTCCCAGAAACATTAGTAGAATTAGTGCAGGCTATGTACAAGGACCCGATGATGCAAGTACAAACAGTATTTGGTCTCCCAGATCAGTTCCCAGTGGGAGTGAGTCAGCTCTGAGCCCACTGCTGTTCATAGTGGTGATGGGCTACATTAATAAATAGGTTTTAGGGGACAGATCAACATGGTTGCTGTACACAGACAATGTGAGATAGAAGGGAAGATAGTCTAACATCTTAATAGCTTCAAGTAACTGAGGTGTGGTTGACGTAATGGGAAGTCTGAATAAAGAGGACAAAGCTAGAATCAGAGGGGCTGCAGCCAACTGGCATAGAGTGTCAGATGTATTATATGACAGAAGGATGCCAAAGAAACTGAAAAGTAAGGTGTACAAAACAGTGGTGTGACTAGTTCTATTGTATTTACAGGAACTTGGGCAGTAAAGGTAGAGCAGACGAGAAAGCTAGAGGAGATGGAAATGAAGTGCTTGGAAGGGTGGTGGGATGTACTCTGTGGGACAGGCAAAGAAATGAGCATATAAGAGCAGAAGCCAATGTAGCTCCATTTGCAGAAAAGATAAAAGAGAACTGATTACAGTGGTTCAGTCACATGTGCAGAGAAGCAGAAGACAATCTGGTGAAGAAGATTTGGGACAGACAAGAAGAAGATAAGAGGAAATGAGGGCATGCAGGAAAGAGATGGATGGATTGTGTGGCAGAAAACCTGTGACAGTCAGACATGACTGTTAAAGAAGGCAGAGTGAGGGACTGAATCGAGAGAGATGGCAACAGTTAACACAGCACCCACACCCTGTGTAGAAAAATGGGGAAAAGTGGGGCTGATGATGTTGATGATGATGATGATGATGATGACTTATTTATTTATTTATTTATTTATTGCATTTGTTTACCAGGAAGGTCCACTGGGCCTAGGTGAGCCCATTTACAGTGGAGGCCCGGGAAGAAAAGCTCCGCATACAGTTTACAAGTCAGATACAAATACATACCGGAGCTAGAATCAGAGGGCCAATTCCATGTGCCTTCAGGTATTATACAATAACAAGCTTGGACATAGTATGAGCAGAAAGGTGTAGATTATTTACATAAGAATGTATTTGCATTTGCTGTATCCAGGACTGTATATAAGCTTCTGGGCCCCCTAAGCCTTTCTATATTGGAGGGAAGCCTTCTAGCTTATCAGTGGGAGTGGTAAGCACTAGGTAGCCTATCTACCAAAAGAGGAATGGTTTCTAGCCCAGAAATTGTAGGCAGTTTGGGCAGTTTTTCCATCTCTTTCAACTTTCTGGTTTAAAAGCCCAAGTTTGCACTTGTTTCCTGCCTTTCTGGTAACCAGTCTAGTCCAGATAGACTTGCTGTATCCAGGACTGTTTGAAAGCTTCTGAGTGGTGCCAAAGTCTGCTCTTCAGTTCTTCCCTTAGATCTGCTAGATCTCTCCTCTCCTGCCCTTTTACTAGCTTATTAGTCTGGCACTTTAGCAGACTTATTGTAACAATTATTGTAGCACACAAAAGTGCTACCAACACTAAACGTTCTACAAGGAAATAGCTCCAGTACTTATTATTAATGCCCACCCCTCCAGCCATGTCTAAAGGTCAGTTCCCTGTGCTTTCTCCTATTAACCTGGTGAACCTGAGTATCCTGAGGCAATGTAGCAACTGCCTCATGTACACTGACAACCCTCTCCTCTTACCTCCCAACACTCAGACTTGCGAGACATATACTTATATATCCCAACTGGAAACCATGCACCCTCCAGCTAAGACCAGAATAGCTGGTCAAGAGGAGAAGGTCATCACTTGCACCACACCACATGGAACACATAGCCCTCCAGAACACATACCATCACTGCTTTCACATAAAAACACAAACCACACACCCACCTTCGAGGAGGCTCTCAATAAAAATCTACCCAAACAACAGAGATCTCCATGCAGAAACATACTCGACTGCCACAACACAACCCTAATCATGAGACACATAACTCTCCTAAACAGTGTGCCACTCAACGAAAGCCCCCAAGGCAAAACAGCATGCTCAACACACTAGTCATAGGTGACTTGATAGTGAGGCACACTAATGTCCCACTCACTACATTGAATAAGGAGAAAGTAACAGTCATCTGCCTGTCAGGTGCCAGGAGCCGCCACATAATGCATGCACTCAGGTCCTTCAACAACAGGTACAACTATGACTCTGTCATTGTACATGTGGGTGTGAATGACCTGAGATGTACATCCCTGGACTACATGAAAAGAGACATGTAGGAGCTCTCGGATTATGTAGCCCAGGCGGGTATGACAGTAGCCCTGAGCAGCATCCTACCATCACCCAGAATGATACCACAGTACAAGCAGAAAATGATTGATTTCAACAATTGGCTAAGTTTCTGGTGTCATTCTAAGGGGATCCAGTATCTGTCTGCCTGGGATGACATGATTGACAGACCTCGATGCTTTGCCAGAGATGGCCTGCATCTGTCACCCCTGGGCTTCCGGATAGTGGCCAAGGCTCTTGCCACCCCTATAGTGCCTTTTTTAGGTGGTGTTCTAAAGACCAAATTACCACCTTATGGCTGTTATCAGCTACAAACAAATGCAATCTGAGGGTCATGCAGCTCAATTCTAGAAGTCTAAATCTCAAAATGCACTCGCTCGAAGCACTCCTTAAAATGGAGAACATTGACATTTGTGCTGTAACAGAGACCTGATTCAAGGCAGAAGAAAGCACCCCTGTGCTATAACTCATTCCACACCTTTCGGCCCCAGAACTAGGACTGAAGCCCCAAAGGCAGTGGTGTTTCCATATTCATAAAGGATGCACACACATCCAGATTGGTAGCCCAACATAATGCATCAGAGATACTTCAGGTGCAGCTAACACTGGGTAAGACAGTGATTCAGGTCGTACATTGCTATAGGTCCACAGACATGTCCCAAGACTCACACTTCACATTCCTAAGTACCCTGGATAATATTAGGGTCCAACCTAACACTCTTATACTGGGCAACTTCAACTACCCATCCATTAGCTGGGAAAACTACTCATGTAACAATACACTTGCCAAACGTTTCCTGAAATTCATTAATTCTAATGCCCTGGACCAGCTCGTTCTTACCCCCACTAGAGGTAGCAACATACTTGACATGGTCATTACTACCATGGGCGACCGTTGCTCTATACCGATAGTCACCTCCTCCCTGGTTAGATCCGACCACCAACTAATCACCTTGGGAATTCACATATAATGCCCCCCCCCACAAAGGTAACTACCATGAAAAACTTCTCCAAAGCTAACTTTGGGCTCCTAAAAACAGAGGTGGCTAACATCATGGCACCCATGCAAATGGAGAATAGTTGCATGACCACAGAATCATACACCAATGCACTGTATGAACACATACATAAATGCATGGATCTCACCCTACCCAATAGAACCAAGTGACTCTCCTCCAAAAAAATAAAGGAAATCTGGTGGTCCCCTGCCATAAACAAACTCTACAACAGAAGGAGGAAACTGAAGCAGAATAACGTGAAGTCCCAAGACTGGAAAAACTCCCTTATCCACCTCAACAAAAAGTTGAGATCCCCTCATCAAATCCTCTAAAGATAGATATGAAAACAGAATTGCAGCAGATAGTAAAGACAACCACAAGGCCTTCTATAGTTATGTAAAGAATCTCCATAGCAATACCCAGATCTGCTTTGAGCTACTGCACAATGGTACCTCCTATACTGAGCCAACAGATATTGCCAGTATACTGGCCGACAAATTTAGTGCCAACTTTATCCTTCTTCCCCCCAAAGGACCAATCACAATACCAGTAGATTGCCAGGCACCCAGTATTACTGCTGCACAGGTTAAAAAAAGCACTGTTCAAGGCCAAGAATACAGCTTCTATGGGACCTGACAATATCACTGGCTGTGTTCTACATGAACTACAGAGTGAGCTGGCACCTCACCTGTGTGCCCTGTTCAATCACAGCCTCACCTCAGGCTTTGTCCCTACTGAATGGCACACTGCTACAGTCATCCCCTCTCCACAAAGGACGAGAGACTACAGACCCTGGGAACTAACGCACCATTAGCCTGATGAGTCTGATATGCAAAGCTATGGAACACATCATCATGGACCTAATAAACAAGGATATAGGGAATATTCAAACTCTGGATCCCACACAATTTGGTTATGTGAAGGGTAGATCATACTTGCTCAACTTGGTCGACTTCTTTGAGTTAGTCACCAGAGGTGTGGATGAAGGCAAGGTGGTTCATACAGCCTACCTTGATCTGGTCAAGGTCTTTGATACCATTCCCCACTCAGGAATCATAGAACAACTCACTAAGCTAGACACCAACCCCTATATCCCTAGGTTGGTTGCAAACTGGCTCACAGATAGAACCCACTGTGTGAAAGTAGCTAACTCCAAGTCAGACTGCCGACTAGTCACAAGTGGAGTCCCACAGGGTTCAGTCTTGGGTCCTCTCCTGTTTGGTATCTACTTCTCTGAAGTCCAGGCCACCATGAAGGGACTCTTATTGACAACGTTATGATTGCAAGTTGGGAGCTATTATTAACTCCTCAGGTGATGTTGACATCCTACAGAATGGCCTCAATGTGCCAATGACTGGTGTCAGAACCACGGCCTTAAGTTCAATGCCAAAAAATGTGCCGTCATCCCCTTTGGGAAAAACCTAGTTCCCATGAATTACCACATCGATGGTAGCCCACTGAACAGAGAAGGTGCTATAAGAGATCTGGGAACACATGTTGACAGCAACCTCTGTTTTGATCACCACATTGCCACTGTGGTCAGAAAGTCCTTCTATGTGGCACTTCTCATTACTAGGGGTTTTGCATCCAGGAAGAAAGAGGTCATTGTCTCCCTCTACTCTTCTTTCATTAGGCCAGTCATCAAGTACAATGCCCCATTTGGCAGGTACCTCACTAGACACCTGCAACAACTGGAGAGGCCTCAAAAGTACCTCTCAAAGAGGATCATAGGCCTTAAACACTTGTCCTATATGGACAGACTCAAAACACCAACTATTCTCTGTCTCATATCACCTACTTAGAGGTGATCTCTGCTTCACTTACAAAGCCATGTCTGACCCAGCTCTGTTAGAAATGCTACAGCTAATGAAATCCCAATCCCTCCACACCACACACTTCAGAGACCTCAACCTCATTACCACAATCAACAGAATGTACTGGAGGGACAGGTTCATAACCCAGAGACTGCCCATGCTATGGAATAGACTTCCCATACATGTCAAGCAGAGCACCTCACTGATCCTCTTCAAGAGAAATCTTGATGAGTGGATGGGAAATAGAAAATTCACCCCGGAGATAATTCCAGTGGCTTTACTTGTCAGAGGCACTGGGAACTAAGGTCAGTTGGCACAATGTCATGGTAATCCTATGGCTAAGATTGTAAATGCCCCAGGGCCATTAGCCTAGTAGACATCTATGAACCTATGAACCTATAATACCCATTTACATTATGTAGAGTGATTAATATTGTAGAGGGAGTTTATGCAAACAGAAAGTCAGTTTAGAGATTATACATTGCTGAGGGTTAACTGTTAGAGATTTGAGGAATGAGCAGAGGATGTTGTTAAGGCAGAGTAATTGCTCAAGTGGTTAGTTATGGAAGTGAGACATAGACAGAAGACAGTGTAAGATGGAGTAAAGAACAGGTACATCAAGTGGGGTTCAGTTGCAGAGAGAGTTAATTGGTGCATAAGCAAGCAGAAAGCAGTGGGTTAAAGTAGGAGGAGCAGTGTTTAGAGACTCATTATGGTATGAGCATAGCCAGACAAAGGAGAGATGCTGTCTACAGGACTTCTTAAAGACAGCAGGATTACAGATGGAAGTGATTGAAGATGGGAGGGTGTTCCATAGTTTAGAGACAGTAAAAGAATAGAGCATTTGACTATCTGAGAGGCTGTTTTTTCTACTTTGAGCAGTGGTTGGTTTCAGATCTGAGAGGTCGGTTTGGGTGATGCAAAGACAGTGAGGAGGAAAGAGAAGGGCAAGCTGATGGTTTATATACAATTTCATGTGCAGCAGTTAACTGTTGGCAGGTGAGATCATGTAGTTCAAGCCAGTTGAGTTGCTGTAGACATGAACAGTGGTGTGCTGAGAATTTTGCATTTGTTGCAAATTTGGTAACCTTATTGTAACATAAGTCAAGTTTGGTTTTTAGAGAGGACTGAATATTGATAAGGATAGGGGCACCATACAATAGGGATGGTGATAGAAAGGATGAGGTTAGATCCTTTTTTGCAGTGAGTTTAAGGGAATAGTTGTGCCTGTACAAGGTTCTCAGTTTTTGATGTGTTTTTTTGATGTTGCTGTGGATATAGAGGTCGAATAGTTGGATTTTCGTCAATGATGACACCTAACAGTTTGCTGCTAGAAACAAATTCTATGATAGTATTGTTCTGGGAGTGGACAGAGAATTCATTATTGTTGAGGGGGCTAGTTTTTTTTTTGGGGGGGTGAATAATAGGAGTTAAGTTTTATTGGGGTTTAGAGAGAGATGGTTATTTGGCATCCAAGTTTCAGTAGATGTAAAGGCTTGTTGGGTTAGTAGTTGTAACTCAGAAGTGGATTTGGAAGTGCAGATGATGATTGTAGAATCATCTGCATATTGGATCACAGTGCCTTGAGTAAGACTGTTATGGAAGTTGTTAATGAATATAGCAAATAGAAGGGGGCCCAATATGGATCCTTGGGGTATTTCTCTGGTTATGCTGAGGACGGTTGAGTAGGATTTCTGCTATTTTTTAGATTGTTATCTACCAGTGAGATAGTTTGTCAACCAGTTTAGGGTTGGGGGCGAGGTACCTAAATTGGAGAGTTTGGTGAGTAGAAGGGGATGGGATACTGTATCAAAGGCTTTTGAGAGGTTTTGGAAGAGTGAAGAGACAGTGAACCCGGCATCACGAGCCCTATTTACAGTGTCCATAGCTGCGTTAGTACTGTGACCTGGCCTAAAGCCATGTTGGGGAGGGGAAAGAAGTTGTTTTTTACTAAATGGTTAAGAAGCTGGGTATGAATACATTTTTTGAATATTTTGGAGATGGGGAGAGAATAGCGATAGGTCAGAAGTTGGAGAAGTCAGAGTTATTGCCGCCTTTATGGAGTAGCAGAACATATGCTTTTTTCCAGATATGTGGTATAAGAGATTCCTGAATAGATCTTTTGAGGAGTATGCTGTTGGGATAAGCAATGGAACTGGCAGATAGTTGTAGGAATTCAGCAGGTAAGTTGTCTTGGACCATTAGTGCAAAGTTTGAGTTTTTGAAGGAGTTTTTTTTTTATAGTGGAAGTAGGTATAGTTGAGAAAGAAAAGCTACGTAGAGAGGAAGGTGGGGAATATAACGATGGTTGGTTAGGTGAGTTTGGGCTAGTAAGTGGGAAGGAAGTGGTCAGCTTAGCTATGGTATAGATGAAATATGAGTTAAACAATGAGGCTATCTTGGAGGATGTTTTATCTGAGTGTGGGCATTGATTGGTGTTTGACCCTGGGTGAAGTAGTGAACTGATTGCTCCCCAGAATTTCTTTGGGTTTAGTTTATGCTGGTTCTGGAGACAATGGAAGTGTTTTTTCGGTACTTACGTATTATCGCAACCAGATTTTTCAGATCAAGTGCGGCTATTTTACGATCATTTCTCCTGGCCAAAAATGTTGTTAAGCTGTGTTGGCAAGTGTGTATGTGTCATGGAAGTGTGTGGTGCTTTTCCTTGTAGGTTACTAACGTTTGAAAATTGTTATGTGAAGATGCATCTGTGGGATTTGTCCAATACACACATTCCTGACTATTTCTGTTGCTTTTAAAATGGTGAATTACATCACGTGGTTTGAAGTACAGTGGTGCATCTATGGTTCTTCTTTATGCCGCATACATTTACAGCCATTATTATGTCGTTAAAACTTTTTATAGTGGGGGAGAAAAGTGCTATTTTCACTTTGTACAATACGATTGATGACACCCTGTATTCTCATAACAGTACACACGTCATAACCCTGTCATTTTGTTTCTGTTTGTAACAATCTGTAGGTGGCCCGTAGTTGGAGTTGGATGCCACATAATCCACCATGGAGTTGTCGCACTGTGACTTGGTGGTCTGTAATGGTTGATAGTGCTCAGTTTGCTTTCTTTTGGTTTCATAGTTTTGGAACTCAGCATAAATTTGAGGGGTGGTGCTGCATTTAGGCAGTTAGTCTTCTGCCGTGGCTTGTTTGGATCCCTGTGAAATAGTATCATTGAAAAGGGAATGTCCCCATGCTGCACAATAACCTGAGATTGGTAGGGGGTGCAGACCTCCATTCCGATGTTAAGATAATGAAACCCAAAAAAGTACATAAAATGCATTTTCCATGAATTACTGAGGATTGCAGTCAGTAAGGCAGAACACATAAATGTTCCGCGATAACATAATGAATTCTAACAACAGGTTACAAATCTGGTTGCGATAATACGTAAGTACCGTTTTTTCTATTTTTAATGACTAGTCGTTTTACCTGATTACGTAGCTGTTTGTATAGAGTGAGGTCAGAAGGATTTTTATATTTTTGTATCTCTAGCAGACATGATTTGCTTTATGAGTTTGGTGAGCCAGCTGGCATGATTAGTCTTGACTCTTTTTAGTAGGGGTGGGACTAAACTATTTAAGATCTTAAGAAATGTTGAATTGAATAATTCAACTGCATCATCAACAGGGAGAGATATTGATACTTTGTAAAATTTTATTAAAGGTATCAGATGGAAGTGAGATAAATATTCAGCTACCAAGATAGACTTTTTAGATGTGCAGATCAACAGGGATATGCTAGACACTGTTACAACCAGTGTTTACAGGAAAAGTGTTAGAAAGAACAGTATCCTGCACAACAACAGTATGCATCCGAACCATACAAAATTGAATGTCCTTAAGGGGCAAGTTTATTGCATTATGCATCTTCACAATAAAGAAACTGACTTGAACATTGCCCTAGCTTCATTGAAAGAAGAGTTCTTGAGTAGGGGTTACAAGTGTGACACCATAGACGCACAGATTTCTGAAGCCTGGAAGGAGAGGATGGGTAGGTGTAGATCATTCTTTAGCACTGACTCTGGGACAGAGGTTGGTCAGACTTCTAATCTGATGGATGATAGTGGATCCACAAATAATACTGTTGGCACTAAACTGAGAATGCCTTTGACATTTGCCAGCAATATTAATATGGCATGTGATGTCATTAAGACAAATTGGGACATTTTATTAAAAGTACCTGAGTTACGAGGTGTTATCAATAATAAACAAGATTTTACGTTTAGAAATAATAGATCTTTGAAGAAACAACTATGTTATAGACCCCTGAAACATAACACTCATGTGCAATCAGAAAGAGTGGGCACAGTCACATATAGAAGATGTACAGCTTGTGTGTATATCTATTCAGGAAGTAATTTTACACACCCACAGCTAGGTTTTGTCATTAATATTGATTTTTATGCTGACTGTCACACCAAGAATCTAGTGTATTTTAGCTTTTGTATGACATGCTACACATACTATACTGGCAAAACGAACAGACCTATTAAAGACAGGATTTTAGAGCATCTTCGTGACATCAGGAACTCTAAGGAGTCTAATGCCTTAGCTATGCATGTGATGAAGGAAGGCTGTGAACATAGGTTTAAGTTTTTTTGTTGTAGAAACCTTACATGTCAATGTTAGAGGGGGAAACCTCAATAATAGAACTGAATCTGTTGAGCAGAAGTGGATACTAAAACTACAAGCTGACAGGTATTCTGGTTTAAACAGCAGAGTTTTGCTTAAACCTTTTTTAAGCGCTAGACCATTGAAGCATTAGTAGGTTTTAATTAAGTTGAATCAGATGTTTTGTAGCTAAACACTTTTTATTAGGATTTTTGAGTTTTTAACTAAATATGTAAGCATGCTTTTTTACAATTGAGATGGTTATATTTATTCTCGTCTATCAGTCCAAGCATATCAGTAACCACAAGTTTTATATATATGTTTTTTTGTACATTTGTATTTATTAATGCCAAATATTACATCACTCTCAAACTTGATTTGTATTGAATGAAACAGGTGTAAATGTTGAGTAACTGCTGACATGCTTTATTATGGTCTGATGAAGCGGAGCTTTGGTCCGTGAAAGCACTTACCCTGTGTATTTTTTGTACCCATTAAATATTTTGAACTAAGCCATGCTTGGAACCTTTGCTGTTTCTTTGACATTTACTACGTTTTCACAGTTGGTTCCTGTGTCGAAAGTGAGGTTTGTTTACGGAAGTGAGATAAGTCTCTGGTTTGTTTAAGTTGGTGATTACTTACAGCTGAGGTGATTTTACATATTATAAAGGCTGGTAAGTGGTCACTAATACTATTTGGTAGTGGACCAGAGGCAGATATTAGTATCCAATCCAGGATTGAGCCTCCGTCATTTTTATTGCTGGGATCTTGTTATATCAGTGATCAGCTGGGTATAGTTATAGACGTTAATGTTGGTGGGGGGTCCTGGTTAATGACATCCAGCCAATTAATGTTAACGTCCCCTAAGATAGTTTAATTTTTAATACTGTTTGATGACCAGGCAAGAATATCTTCTAGTATAGGTATATTATTGCCTGGGGGGATGTATAAGACCATGATGTAGAGGCTTTTACAGTTATTCGGTTTTAGGAAGGCTACTAGCAGCTCTGCTGTAGAGAGTTGTGGAATGGGTTTAGTGTATGGAATTACAGTGAAGGCATTTGGGTATATCAATGCAATGCCTCCACCTTTTCTCTGTGGTTTGACAGTTCTAAGACAATTATAGTTAGGGGATAGAAATGCTGCATCTTTGATGTATGGTTTAAGCCGAATCTCTGTAATGGCAGTGAAGTCGGGTTGGTTTGATTTATCCATGCATGAAGGTGTGGGATTTTGTTTCTTATGCTTTGTAGACTGATGGTAGTGAAGTTTAGGGATTTTATGGAGTTGGGCTGGTTGTAGGAGGTAGGGAATAGGCCTGGGTTTGTATGTATATATGTCACCACATATTAATAGGTTATAATGGGTGGATGGTATTACAGGTTGCAGCTGCTTTTTAGTTTTGTGGTGGCTGTTTGGATCAAGGTTAGTTAAATGGATGTGTAGAAGGGGGGGGTTTAGTTTAGCTTGTAGAATTAAGTCTGTTGCATATAAGCAAGAGCTTACTATGGAGTAGCTGGTGAGAGACTGTGTGTGCGTGGATGTTGTGCAAGTAGGTCTGAAAGGTATATGGGTTGTTTGATATGATGTTAGTTGTGAGAGCAGATCGAGGTGTAGAGAGAGAGTAACAAGAATAGTATTGGAGATGAGAGACATTGTGGCTGGGTGAGTTATTGTGTGTAGGAGAGAAGTTTGTTAGAGCATGAGTAATGTAGTGGTGATATCTATAAGGGATATAGGTGCGATATTGTAAGGAAGTGAGTGTGGGATGAGATAGAGTGGTAGGACAGAGTTAGAGTATTGGATAGCTGAATAAGGGGTGTGTGGGAGGCGGGAGCAGTACTGAAGGAGCAGGCTGGAAGAGGATTTTGAACGGCAATGGTTAAAAGAAATTGCCAGATTGAAAAGAGAATAAATAGGAGTGTAGAATATATAAGGAGTATAGTAGAAGGGTCAAGAGTTTGTGGGAGGTGATTAGATGAACTAGGGAGTGTGATAGGTTGAGATGACATACTCCACCTAAAGAAAACCATATCCCCTCGAACCACATGCTCCAGGGAACTAAACCTCACCACAACAATAAATAGGACGTGCTGGAGGGATAGATTCCTGTCCCAGAGACTTCCCATGCTCTGGAACAAGATTCCAATATACATTAGGCAGAGCTCCTCACTAACCCTCTTCAAGAGAAACCTTGACAAGTGGATGGGAAACAGAAAGTTTACCCCAGGGATTACTTCAATGGCTGTGCTGGACAGAGGCACAGGGAACTAATCTAAAGGGGTGGCGAAAGCCAACACATTCCGGCCTTTGGGCAGATTGCCTTGTACCTACCTATGAACCTATGTGTGGGTGGGGGGAGTTAGGCTAGGTATAAATGTAATTGATGTGGGGGGGTGGGTGTAGGGGAGCCCACAGGATTTTTTGCAGGGAGGTGTAAACCCAGAGCTCCCCTATGCAGTGCCCCCCTCCCCGCTGCCCCCCTGCAGCCATTCCACTGTCCGATTACTTAGCTATTTCTCCCCAGTTGCCATAAACACTATTCAAAACTCTCAGTGTGTATACTGTTTTATGCTTTACTTCTACAATGATTACAGATATTTGGATTTAATTTACCACTTTTATTTCAAATTTCATAGCACAAGCACTGATAGACATTTGCTAAACCTAAACAAAGCAATAGTCTTGCAATGAAAACAGACTTAGCACTAAAACTTCTCTACCTTTGAAACTCACATCTACTGAAACAGCATTCAAACTCACATTCAAAGAAAATGCATCTGGCCACTGGCAGGTTAAGTTTACTTTGGGCTGCTTTCAAATCATAGGCTCCCTACACACATTTTTATTTGTTTTATTTATTTATTTATTTTACATTTGTTGACTAGGAAGATCTGCCTGGATGCATGTCCATTTTCAGTGGAGGCCTGGGGAAAAAAGCCCCACAGTTAAATTTTAAGCAAAATATAAGGTGTATACAGAAGCATTCAAATTTACATAGTACCAAACTTAACACTGACTAGTAACATAGCATTGAAGCTTAAGATGTAACATATTTACATAGACTGAATGCATAACAGGCTGCCTATAGAGGAGTTGTGGTATTGTATGAGGAAGTCGGGAGTGTCAGAGAAGTATGTAAGAGTGGCACAGGATATGTACGAGGGTAGTGTGACAGAGGTGAGGTCTGCGGTGGGAGTGACAGATGCGTTTAAGGTGGAGGTGAGATTACATCAAGGATCAGCTCTGAGTCCTTTCTTATTTGCAATGGTGATGGACAGGTTGACAGACGAGATCAGACAGGAGTCCCCTTGGACTTTGATGTTTGCAGATGACATTGTGATCTGTAGTGAGAGTAGGGAACAGGTGGAGGAGACCCTGGAGAGGTGAAGATATGCACTAGAGAGAAGAGGAATGAAGGTCAGCAGGACTAAGACAGAATATATGTGTGTGAATGAGAGGGAGGATAGAGGAATGGTGAGGATGCAGGGACTAGTGGTGGCGAAGGTGGATGAGTTTAAATACTTGGGGTCAATAGTTCAGAGTAACGGTGAGTGTGGAAGAGAGGTGAAGAAGAGAGTACAGGCAGGATGGAGTGGGTGAAGAAGAGTGTCAGGAGTGATTTGTGACAGACAAGTACCAGTAAGAGTGAAAGGGAAGGTCTACAAGAGGGTAGTGAGACCAACTATGATATATGGGTTGGAGACAGTGGCACTGACAAAAAGGCATGAGTCAGAGCTGGATGTGGCAGAGTTAAAGATGTTAAGATTTGCACTGGGTGTGATGAGGGTGGATAGGATTAGGAATAAGTATATTAGAGGGTCAGGCCAGGTTGGAAGGTTTGGAGACAAAGCCAGAGAGACAAGATTACGTTGGTTTGGACATGTGCTGAGGAGGGATGCTGAGTATATTGGGAAAAAGATGCTAAGGATGAAGCTGCCAGGTAACAGGAAAAGAGGAAGGCCTAAGATAATGTTTATGGATGTGGTGAGAGAGGACATGCAGGTGGTTGGTGTGACAGAGCAAGATGCAGAGGACAGGAAGAAATGGAAACAGATGATCCGCTGTGCCGACCCCTAACAGCAGCAGCCGAAAGAAGAAGAAGAAGACAAAGACTGAGCACATCTTTTACAGTTTTAGGTTGAGACATTGCATAATGGTGAACATTGTTAGTAGGAGTTGCATTTTTAATTTGTACATTTGACTTGTGGGCAAGTTAGCCATAGTAGGCAGTATAGCAACAAAGATAACAAAGATTAGACATAGTGGGGAGTATAGTATCAGGAGAAGAGACAGGGATGGGAAATTGGGTAACAGGTTAAGTAAGAAAAGCAGGAGTAAGTAGCTTAAGTATAGAGTAAAAGTAGAGGTGTAAAGAGAAAAGTGTTAGTGGATAGATAACAATGTGCCCTAGCAGTGACATATGGGTATTGACTAAGTGGTTAGAATTAGAGGTGGAGCTGAAAGAAAGCTAGAGAAATTGCATTCTTTTAATGATGAAGCTGAAGCCAGAGGGCAAGAGTAAGAGGAGAGGGTGGGAGAGGGAGGTCAGCCAGATGGGGTACATCTGCACATCCATGTTTTAGAACCATGCAAAAGTTCTTTGATTCACCTTCCTGATTGTATTAATTATAACATATAATAAATGAATTATATCCCTTGTACAACACAGCACCACTTGTTAGAGTATCTTTTAAATTTATAGTTTTGAACATTTTTCCAGTAAGCAATGAAACAAAACATATGAACCATTAATGACAAACTGCCCAATTCAGAACATTTCAACCTTAAAAGGCCACTCAAAATTTCTATCATTACAATCCACCAATATCAGTCAATATGCACAATCTCTGCAGAAGTAAAAGTCATCTGAATAATTCCACATTATAGAGATCCGAAACTAATATAGAGATTGTTGCTAGAAACCAACTTTATATTTCAGTGTGTTTCATCTAGAAAATCAGTGCCTACTGCCTTTGAAGAATAAACTGACTGTTATATCAAAAAAATGGCAAGCTGGTATACTGCAGTAGGGAATTGGGGGCAAGCTGAAAAACAGGTTCATAGTTATTAGACATCTCATCCAAAGGAGGACATACTCAGGATTGCAGCACCCCACACTTAAAATACAAATCTACATGCTGTGAGAGTAGAACATGCAGCCCACTACATCAAGATGCAAATATGCTACCTGCTGTGCTGCTAACACTGCTTTAAAATTCTATACTACACTAGTGATACCATTTGCTAAACAAAACAGTTGCACATTTTAAGCAGACTTAGCGTGAGCAGCAGTAAACTTCTCTTTCCTTGAAGCTCATAGTTCCATGAAAATACACTTGGAAAATAAATTCCACCTGCGAACTCTAACTAGGACATTTCACTCACACACACACACACACACACACACACACACACACACACACACACACACACACACACACACACACACACACACATCTCAACCTCTTAGTGCAAGAAATCTGGACAAAGCCTAAAATAAACAGGGACAGATTATAAATATTGCTCACATGAACTTAAAAATGTTAGAATAACAGGATTTGTGTTGGAATGCATTTTTCTAAAGGATATGATGTCTAAAAAACTCAAATGTCTATTATTTACTGACTTCTATCTTTTTTATGAGGAATATGGGGCAAAAATCTGGACATTCTGCAAAAACCTGGACAGCTGAAGGGTATGCTATCTCCCTCTTACACACACACACACATCATACCTCTCAATCTCTTAGCACATAAAATCTGGACAAAGCCTGTTATAATGTTGCGGAGAAAGGCCCAAAACTAGAGAGACATTTACAAAGTTACTAGAATACCAGGATTTGTGTTAGAAAACATTTTCTAAAGAATATGAAATCTGAAACTCAAATACATGTCATTATTTAGTAACTTTAATCCTTAGCTCTTCCCAGTGAGTTTCAAAAAACCCACAGAATTTATGAGGAACAGACCAAAAATATAAGGCAAAAATCTGGACATTCTGTGGAAATCTGTACAGTTGAAATGTGTGACACACATATATATCTCCCTACCTCCTTAGAAAGTGGATAGAAAATCAAGGTTTGCAGTAGTATGCATTTTATGAGGGTATCAAGTCATAAACTCAAATGTCTGCCATTATTTTCTGATTTCAGTCCTCAATGATTTGCCAGAAAAAACACAATTTTATGAGAAAGAAACCACAAATATCAGGCAAAAATCTGGATAACTGCGAGGCATGACCCCTTCCCTTACACACACTCCTTCCCCCCTCTTACTTACACACACACATACGCACACACCCTTACCTCCCTCTTACAGAAACACACACACACACACACACACACACACACACACACACACACACACACACACACACACACACACACACACACACACACACACACACACACACACACACACACACACACCTCCCTCTTACAGAAACACACACACACACACACACACACACACACACACAAATACCTACTTCATATTATATATAGATATATATATATATATATATATATATATATATATATATATATATATATATATATATACATATACATATAGCAACAGTGATGTTGAACCTGGGCAGGCAGGGCATACCTTAATACTACTACCTTTAACTCAGCTTGGATTGATGACAAGTACTGGGGCTGTTAGCACTTCTCACTCTGTATTTCAGAGTGAGGGGTGGAATTTTGCTGCTACTCAAGCATTTCTCTGTTGGAAATTAAATATTTTTAAACAAAAGGGCTGTTTGATGCTCAAATTGTGCTGGCAGATGTCAGTATCCTTGGAGGGGTTGGAGTGTGTGTGTGTGTGTGTGTGTGTGTGTGTGTGTGTGTGTGTGTGTGTGTGTGTGTGTGTGTGTGTGTGTGTGTGTGTGTGTGTGTGTGTGTGTGTGTGTGTGTGTGTGTGTGTGTGTGTGTGTGTGTAGATGCACACACACATATATGTGCAGATGACGTGCTTTCCATATACTAATGAAAATTATGGGTAGACCAAATATCTCCATGTGCAGTATCCCCACAGCCCACTTCTCACCCCCTCTTCTCTTACAGAAGGACAGTATGATGATCATTAATCTGGCTTCTTGATGTGCAATGCTCAGTGGATGGGAGTGGCAATCTATAAACACACACACACACACACACACACACACACACACACACACACACACACACACACACACACACACATACACACACACAGACACACCTACCTTTCCCTACCTACTTCTTACATATACGCATACATACCCTTGCCTACCTACTTCTTACATCCACAAACCCCTACCTATTTCTTACACACACACGCACACACACACACACGCACACGCATGCACACACACACACATGCACACACACACACACACACACACACACACACACACACACACACACACACACACACACACACACACACACACAAACACACAAACACACACATACACACACCTCTTAAACACTTAACAAAACACACACACACACACGCACATGCACATACACACACACACACACACACACACACACACACACACACACACACACACACACACACACACACACACCTCCCATTTGTACCTTCATCCACAGTTGAAACATCTTCTGTAATTCAAATTCCGTGCAGGTGTAGAAGAGGAAGATGTACACCATCAGTTGCACAGATGCAGAAGAATCTGTGCGACTGGATGCAAAGGGCCTTCTTAAATAAGAATTACCTTAAAAAAAAAACATATATTTTTTTTAATTGAAAGAAAATTCATCTCCGAGCCAGCACATTCCAGATGGGGTGCAAGTGCACCCCCTTGCACCTGCCTGCAGGTGCCCTTATTTGGATGCAAAATGGGATAGGGTAGGGGAGTGGAATAAACTCGAGTGCAGTGAGGCTGAATTAAGCTGGTTGGACCAGGCATGGGGAAAAATTCTGAGACCAAAAAAAAAAACAATTAGTGAAAACAACAGGTAAGTAGAGGGGAAGCTTTTATTTAACTTAAGATTACTGCCAACTAGTGCAATGGAGAGGAGAATAGGTGTCTATGACTGTCAAACCAGTGTAACCTGTAGAGACAGATTAGCCCTATTCCAGCTGATGCAAGGTATACAGTTACGAAATAGATGGACCTAAATCAGAGTAATGGAGTAGGGAGAATGACAGGGTAACCACAGCAGGAGGTTCGGTGATGTGCTTTCAGCCTTCTTTAAGAGAAAGCTACCAGAAGACAATATCTATACATACAATTATGTTATTGGAGTTACTTTGTTTACATACAATTATGTTGTTGGAGGCACTTTGTGTGCATACAATTATGTTATTGGAGGCACTTTGTGAACATACAATTATGTTATTGAAGACACTTTGTTTGTGTACATACAATTATGTTATTGGAGGTACTTGGTTTCTGTACATACAGTTATGTTATTGGAGGTACTTTGTGTACATACAATTATGTTATTGGAGGTACTTTGTGTACATACAATTATGTTATTGGAGGCACTTTGTGTGCATACAATTATGTTATTGGAGGTACTTTGTATACATACAATTATGTTATTGGTGGCACTTTGTGTACATACAATTATGTTATTGGAGGTACTTTATTTGTGTACATACAATTATGTTATTGGAGGCACTTTGTGTACATACAATTATGTTATTGGAGGTACTTTGTGTGCATACAATTATGTTATTGGAGGAACTTTGTGTACATACAATTGTGTTATTGGAGGCACTTTGTGTACATACAATTATGATATTGGAGGTACTTTATTTGTGTACATACAATTATGTTATTGGAGGCACTTTGTGTACATACAATTATGTTATTGGAGGTACATTGCGTACATACAATTATGTTATTGGAGGCACTTTGTGTACATACATTTTGTTATTGAAGGCACTTTGTTTGTGTATATACAATTATGTTATTGGAGGTACTTTATTTATGTACATACAATTATGTTATTGGAGGCACTTTGTGCATACAATTATGTTATTGGAGGTACTTTGTGTACATGCAATTGTTATTGGAGGCACTTTATGTACATACAACAATTATGTTATTGGAGGTACTTTGTGTACATACAATTATGTTATTGGAGGTACTTTGTGCACATTCAATTATGTTATTGGAGGCACTTTGTGTACATACATTTATGTTATTGAAGGCACTTTGTGTACATACAATTATGTTATTGGAGGTACTTTATTTATGTACGTACAATTATGTTACTGGAGGCACTTTGTGTCCATACAATTATGTTATTGGAGGTACTTTGTGTACATGCAATTATGTTATTGGAGGCACTTTATGTACATACAACAATTATGTTATTGGAGGTACTTTGTGTACATACAATTATGTTATTGGATGTACTTTGTGCACATTCAATTATGTTATTGGAGGCACTTTGTGTACATACATTTATGTTATTGAAGGCACTTTGTTTGTGTACATACAATTATGTTATTGGAGGTACTTTATTTATGTACGTACAATTATGTTATTGGAGGCACTTTGTGTCCATACAATTATGTTATTGGAGGCACTTTGTGTACATGCAATTATGTTATTGGAGGCACTTTATGTACATACAACAATTATGTTATTGGAGGTACTTTGTGTACATACAATTATGTTATTGGAGGTACTTTGTGCACATACAATTATGTTATTGGAGGCACTTTGTTTGTGTACATACAATTATGTTATTGGAGGTACATTGTGTACATACAATTATGTTATTGGAGGCACTTTGTGTACATACATTTATGTTATTGAAGGCACTTTATTTGTGTACATACAATTATGTTATTGGAGGTACTTTATTTATGTACATACAATTATGTTATTGGAAGCACTTTGTGTACATACAATTATGTTATTGGAGGTACTTTGTGTACATGCAATTATGTTATTGGAGGCACTTTATGTACATACAGCAATTATGTTATTGGAGGTACTTTGTGTACATACAATTATGTTATTGGAGGTACTTTGTGCACATACAATTATGTTATTGGAGGCACTTTGTTTGTGTACATACAATTATGTTATTGGAGGTAATTTGTGTACATACAATTATGTTATTGGAGGCACTTTGTGTACATACAATTATTTTATTGGAGGTACTTTGTGTACATACAATTATGTTATTGGAGGCACTTTGTTTGTGTACATACAATTATGTTATTGGAGGTACTTTGTGTACATACAAGTATGTCATTGAAGACACTTTCTTTGTGTACATACAATTATGTTATTGGAGGCACTTTGTGTACATACAATTATGTTATTGGAGGTACTTTGTGTACATACAATTATGTTATTGGAGGCACTTTGTATACATACAATTATGTTATTGGAGGCACGTTGTGTACATACAATTATGCTATTGGAGGTACTTTGTGTACATACGATTATGTTATTGGAGGCACTTTGTTTGTGTAAATACAATTATGTTATTGGAGGCACTTTGTGTACATACACTTATGTTATTGGAGGTACTTTGTGTACATACAATTATGTTATTGGAGGCACTTTATGTACATACAATTATGTTATTGGAGGTACTTTGTGTACATACAATTATGTTATTGGAGGCACTTTGTTTGTGTACATTCAATTATGTTATTGGAGGCACTTTGTGTACATACAATTATGTTATTGGAGGTACTTTGTGTACATACAATTATGTTATTGGAGGTACTTTGTGTGCATACAATTATGTTATTGGAGGAACTTTGTGTGCATACAATTATGTTATTGGAGGCACTTTGTGTACATACAATTATGTTATTGGAGGTACTTTATTTGTGTACATACAATTATGTTATTGGAGGCACTTTGTGTACATACAATTATGTTATTGGAGGTACATTGTGTACATACAATTATGTTATTGGAGGCACTTTGTGTACATACATTTATGTTATTGAAGGCACTTTGTGTACATACAATTATGTTATTGGAGGTACTTTATTTATGTACATACAATTATGTTATTGGAGGCACTTTGTGTACATACAATTATGTTATTGGAGGTACTTTGTATACATGCAATTATGTTATTGGAGGCACTTTATGTACATACAACAATTATGTTATTGGAGGTACTTTGTGTACATACAATTATGTTATTGGAGGTACTTTGTGTACATACAATTATGTTATTGGAGGTACTTTGTGTACATACAATTATGTTATTGGAGGCACTTTGTGTACATACAATTATGTTATTGGAGGTACTTTGTATACATACAATTATGTTATTGAAGACACTTTGTTTGTGTACATACAATTATGTTACTGGAGGTACTTGGTTTGTGTACATACAGTTATGTTATTGGAGGTACTTTGTGTACATACAATTATGTTATTGGAGGTACTTTATTTTTGTACATACAATTATGTTATTGGAGGCACTTTGTGTACATACAGTTATGTTATTGGAGGTACTTTGTGTACATACAATTATGTTATTGGAGGTACTTTGTGTACATACAATAATGTTATTGGAGGCACTTTGTGTGCATGCAATTATGTTATTGGAGGTACTTTGTATACATACAATTATGTTATTGGAGGCACTTTGTGTACATACAATTATGTTATTGGAGGTACTTTGTGTACATACAATTATGTTATTGGAGGTACTTTGTGTACATACAATTATGTTATTGGAGGCACTTTGTGTACATACAATTATGTTATTGGAGGCACTTTGTGTACATACAATTATGTTATTGGAGGTACTTTGTGTACATACAATTATGTTATTGGAGGCACTTTGTATACATACAATTATGTTATTGGAGGCACTTTGTGTACATTCAATTATGTTATTGGAGGCACTTTGTGTACATACAATTATGTTATTGGAGGTACTTTGTGTACATACAATTATGTTATTGGAGGTACTTTGTGTACATACAATTATGTTATTGGAGGAACTTTGTGTACATACAATTATGTTATTGGAGGCATTTTGTGTACATACAATTATATTATTGTAGGTACTTTATTTGTGTACATACAATTATGTTATTGGAGGCACTTTGTGTACATACAATTATGTTATTGGAGGTACTTTGTGTACATACAATTATGTTATTGGAGGCACTTTGTTTGTGTACATACAATTATGTTATTGGAGGTACTTTATTTGTGTACATACAATTATGTTATTGGAGGCACTTTGTGTACATACAATTATGTTATTGGAGGTACTTTGTGTACATACAATTATGTTATTGGAGGCACTTTGTGTACATACAATTATGTTATTGGAGGTACTTTGTGTACATACAATTATGTTATTGGAGGCACTTTGTGTACATACAATTATGTTATTGGAGGTACTTTATTTGTGTACATACAATTATGTTATTGGAGGCACTTTGTGTACATACAATTATGTTATTGGACGTACTTGGTTTGTGTACATACAGTTATGTTATTGGAGGCACTTTGTGTACATACAATTATGTTATTGGAGGTACTTTGTGTACATACAATTATGTTATTGGAGGCACTTTGTGTACATACAATTATGTTATTGGAGGTACTTTGTGTACATACAATTATGTTATTGGAGGCACTTTGTGTACATACAATTATGTTATTGGAGGCACTTTGTGTACATACAATTATGTTATTGGAGGTACTTTGTGTACATACAATTATGTTATTGGAGGCATTTTATGTACATACAGCAATTATGTTATTGGAGGTACTTTGTGTACATACAATTATGTTATTGGAGGCACTTTGTGTACATACAATTATGTTATTGGAGGTACTTTGTGTACATACAATTATGTTATTGGAGGCACTTTGTGTACATACAATTATGTTATTGGAGGTACTTTGTGTACATACAATTATGTTATTGGAGGCACTTTGTGTACATACAATTATGTTATTGGAGGTACTTTGTGTACATACAATTATGTTATTGGAGGTACTTTGTGTACATACAATTATGTTATTGGAGGCACTTTGTGTACATACAATTATGTTATTGGAGGCACTTTGTGTACATACAATTATGTTATTGGAGGTACTTTGTGTACATACAATTATGTTATTGGAGGCACTTTGTGTACATACAATTATGTTATTGGAGGTACTTTGTGTACATACAATTATGTTATTGGAGGTACTTTGTGTACATACAATTATGTTATTGGAGGCACTTTGTTTGTGTACATACAATTATGTTATTGGAGGTACTTTGTGTACATACAATTATGTTATTGGAGGTACTTTGTGTACATACAATTATGTTATTGGAGGCACTTTGTGTACATACAATTATGTTATTGGAGGTACTTTGTGTACATACAATTATGTTATTGGAGGCACTTTGTTTGTGTACATACAATTATGTTATTGGAGGCACTTTGTGTACATACAATTATGTTATTGGAGGCACTTTGTGTACATACAATTATGTTATTGGAGGTACTTTGTGTACATACAATTATGTTATTGGAGGTACTTGGTTTGTGTACATACAGTTATGTTATTGGAGGCACTTTGTGTACATACAATTATGTTATTGGAGGTACTTTGTGTACATACAATTATGTTATTGGAGGTACTTTGTGTACATACAATTATGTTATTGGAGGTACTTTGTGTACATACAATTATGTTATTGGAGGCACTTTGTGTACATACAATTATGTTATTGGAGGTACTTGGTTTGTGTACATACAGTTATGTTATTGGAGGCACTTTGTGTACATACAATTATGTTATTGGAGGCACTTTGTGTACATACAATTATGTTATTGGAGGCACTTTGTGTACATACAATTATGTTATTGGAGGTACTTTGTGTACATACAATTATGTTATTGGAGGTACTTTGTGTACATACAATTATGTTATTGGAGGAACTTTGTGTACATACAATTATGTTATTGGAGGCATTTTGTGTACATACAATTATATTATTGTAGGTACTTTATTTGTGTACATACAATTATGTTATTGGAGGCACTTTGTGTACATACAATTATGTTATTGGAGGTACTTTGTGTACATACAATTATGTTATTGGAGGCACTTTGTTTGTGTACATACAATTATGTTATTGGAGGTACTTTATTTTTGTTCATACAATTATGTTATTGGAGGCACTTTGTGTACATACAATTATGTTATTGGAGGTACTTTGTGTGCATACAATTATGTTATTGGAGGCACTTTATGTGCATACAATTATGTTATTGGAGGAACTTTGTGTGCATACAATTATGTTATTGGAGGCACTTTGTGTACATACAATTATGTTATTGGAGGTACTTTATTTGTGTACATACAATTATGTTATTGGAGGCACTTTGTGTACATACAATTATGTTATTGGAGGTACATTGTGTACATACAATTATGTTATTGGAGGCACTTTATTTATGTACATACAATTATGTTATTGGAGGCACTTTGTGTACATACAATTATGTTATTGGAGGTACTTTGTGTACATACAATTATGTTATTGGAGGTACTTTGTGTACATACAATTATGTTATTGGAGGTACTTTGTGTACATACAATTATGTTATTGGAGGTACTTTGTGTACATACAATTATGTTATTGGAGGCACTTTGTGTACATACAATTATGTTATTGGAGGCACTTTGTGAACATACAATTATGTTATTG